>NW_019101865.1:249165-426031 GCF_001856785.1 Myzus persicae | reverse complement strand
AAAAAAAAAAAAAAATATCTAAAGAAAAATCAAAAGTTACGAATAGGGGTTGCCACTCGAAAACAAAAGTTCTCAAATCGAAAACACGATCTTCGAGTGTTGTTAACATTTTACCGGAAAACCAGTATTTGAAAATAAGAATCATTTGAGCATATATATACAAAAAGGTCGAGCGTAATATGAACAATATCCGGCAGTCGGCCTTCGGGATTGGTAGAAACGATTTTATTTACTCGTGAGTGAGAGTGTGGAATAGTATTATCTTTAGTTGTCAGAGGGTTCGTGAAAAATCCTAGGCCCACACACACCCACACGCAAGTAGTATACTGTTCTCCCGTCGGTCGTATATGTCATATGTGTAGGTCACATCGTGACGAGTTATTGCTCATATGTGCGCGGAACTTCGGTGTTAGAAATCGCCTCCATTTAATTATTACTGAGGCAGGCTCAGCGTTTGTCGCGCATTTCGCACTCAATTTGTGAGTGTAAGTTCCATCTGGGAAAACACCATTCCGAACGACGACGTGATAATGTACGTAATAATAATTAGGGTTTTGGATTTGTAAAAAATTAATTGTTTTCGGCAGCCAACTGCTGTAGAACAAAACTTCTTCGACACAAAGTTTGAATCGGACAAGTACTAATGAATCCGATTTTGAAATTTTTATTTTACATTTTTGATGTTCTAGGTCTTGTACACAGTTCTCTAATTTTTCACAACTTTTTCGATACTTTTAACAGTTTCCGTCGATTAAAACTTTTTACGCGCATTGTATGAATTATTATTTTTTTAATTTCCGTCTTATAAATATTTTGTTTATTCATTGATACCCGAGGGAAACATAGTTCACCTACAGTTACGTGCTTATGATTAGGACTCTAATTTTTAGAATAGGTATATGTTTCTTGTTTTCTGTATGCGATTGAAACTTAATTTGTATATGTACACGAGGACATTTTCTTTTTCTTTTTTCGGCTTTTTTTCGTGTAAATGCTGTTTTTTTTTTTGCTTTTCTCAAATCATTCCAGCAGAGGCATTTCAACACGATTATTGCGTCATAATAATAAAAACAAAAATATCAATTGATAAGAAATTAGAAAATATACTTACTATAATTATGTACGGTTACAGCTCTCAATGTTTGTCGAACACGGACTGCGGTTATTACTGTTTTATGAACCGATTGACGATTTTGATATTGCTATTGATGCTTAACCGTAATAACCGTAACTCGTAAGTATTGACCTACATAAATAAATGTACACCGGGCTATAGGCTTTTTTTTTTTGTTATTTACCTATTGTGTTTTAAATTTCGAGCTCTAATTACTCATAGCTCTATAGACGAGCTCATTACTTTACATTTAAAAAAGTATAAACGAAGCATGGCCCATATAGGTACACTCCCCCCCCTTGATCTCGCTTTAATTCGTGACTTTTAAATCTTTAGGTGTGCCAAGGAGTTTTTGGCGTTACAGTAAACTTCTTTCCAATCATTCTGAAACCCTGTCCTCCCAGCAGACCTCTTACATTTACAGCTCTTTCGTCATAGGGTAACTTCATAGCGTTACCTTAACAGCAACAACACGTATCTAATTTTGGGCAAAATGAAATTTATGTACCAAAATATTAATTGAAACCTCCTTGCACATAAAATTGTTTATTGACTTGTACGTTATGGAATCATCGATTTCTCGCCAAAAGTGATTTCAGTGATAACACGTATTCGACCAATTTTACACGGTGAATGTCGAACGTCAATGAAAACAACTGCGTTCTACTCGATATTATGGTAATTATTATATAAGTATTTTTACTATAATATTATATATTATGCGTTGTATTACAATAATTATTAATTTTGTTATTGATTATTAACTTATTTAATATTTCTAAACTCAGTTAACATTTTGTATAATTCAAATACGTGTAATAACGCGTAATAACACGTATACACAATTTATTTAAACTTCATTGTACACTATATGTACATTAAGAAAAAAATTCATTGCTTTTTGACTTTGTATGACTTAATAACTTATTTTTTAATGTTTTGAGTACTGAAATAAAGCATTTTATTGTTATTATAATGTATTAAATGCCTATAGGTTAGTCATATTTTTTAAAACAATCTAAAGATTTTGTTTATTCACTGAGATACGCGTGTTTACAAAAATATTTTTTAAAATTTGATTTTACCCAAACCTATAATAGTAATTACTTAATTTAATATTAATGTACCTATTTTATGTTTTCATTTCATTAATATAAGTTTTTACTGGCTCTAGGTATTGAAATGTCCAGAAGACGGTTGGATACAATTTTAAAGTTAGCTGCATCTACTAGCCAACAAAATGAAAAACATACTTCCACTCTAGCATAAAGTTAAGGAATAGACTCTTTGAAATATATCGATACTTTTTTTGTTGTTATGTTTGTTAACATTTTGTTACTTCACTATTTTATAAATTTTTTTTTTTGTTTTTTTTATTTTTATTTTTTATTTTTATTCTTTAATTTTATCTTATTTATTTTAATTTTTGTATTTTTTTTTTTAAATTTTTTTTTTTTTTTTTTTTTTTTTTTTTTGTTATTTTTTTTTTTTTTATTTTTTTTTAAAAATTTTTTTTTATTTTTTTTTTATATTTTTAAAAAACTTTACTGCAATATTTTTCTCTCTTTCAGTTACGTGGTCTTGATATTATTATTTTATGATAATTCAGGGATTTTTTTTATAATAACACTTATCTATAAGTTGAAATACTACGTATCTTATGGTGATGTGGCTAATTACACTTAAGTGGATTTTTCAGTAAATAATTCCACTTTTTTCACTATAAGTTAAAAAAAACGTTGTAGAACTACTTAGATTAACGGAATAAACCTGAATCTGGTCGATTAAGTATAAAATATTACTAATTAATTTAGTTTATTGTCTCTCCTAAAAAGTGGCAAAAATTAGATAGGTACGTGTTAGGCAACTATACTACACTCGCAGGGCTGAATTGAGTAGTCCGGCTTTTCGAAAAATACTATTCCACCAACCTGCAATTCGGAATAGGTAGGTAGTTAATTATTATGGTCTGAATCCGTTATATTTCGCTTGAAATCGTTAGGTTAACCTAACCAAAATATTTCAATATCGAAAACTATTTCGTTTTAAGAGGATTATAAATGGTTATTGATTGCACACAGATAATATCGATACCTAATGAACGACTCATCAACCAAGGTCGACGAATGATCGTCAATTGCTATCACTTACCTACCATCGATTGAGCCCTATTGGCTAAACCGACTTCTTTAAATGTTCTCCTGCTGTAAGTTTATGACCTGACAAGCTTTTAGACATGATAAACATTTTTTTATAATTTTTATTTTTCACCTAAACGAAATATTTCACAAGGGTCTCGTGATATTTAAAAAAAAAATGACCACCTAACCGAGGTTTTTCGACGAAATATTTGAATCGACCGGCATGATAATAAAGAACACACAACGAAGACGTTTCCGAATTCTCGACCGGGCGCGTGTAAAACACTCGTCGTGAGGTTTTCGCCCAACTGCGGGTTCGCTACTGCAGAGATATGGGAATAAAAAAAAAAAACCTGACCCTTTTCGCGATAACCTTCGCTGTTGCGGGTTTTTTGCCACCGCTTCGATCGAACCACATCACGTCATGTAGGTATATATTATACTGTTTTACGTATTATTGTAGACGACTACTAATCGTCGCGGGTCGGACGCTCGGGTCGCTCAAAAGTTTGCGATCATAAATCACGTGCGGATTTTTCGTTTAAAACGCCGCCGCCGGGCCGGTCAAAAAAGCTAGCCGCCGCCGACGACGATGACGACGCCGTTCGTCCGGGGCCGCCGCCGCCGCATAATGGCCGGAGGTAAAAATAATAATACGGTTTGCGCGTGTGTCGAGGGAATGTCATAAATCACGACGACGACGACGGCGAAGAGATAAAATATATTATTATGCCGGTGAGCTTTCGCATCTCGTCCTCGTCGTCGTCGTCGTCGTCGTCGTCAGGTGACTGCGGATTTCTGGTGGCCATACATAATAAGGCGCATGATATTATGTAATATAATGGACGAGGGACATTTAAAGACTCGCGGGTAATGAGCTGTATACGACTACTACGCACTGACATCGCGGTCGCGTTATTATCGTTATTATTATAATGGCGCGGCGCCGACGTGACGGGTCCCGGGATGTCCCGCGTCGAACCGCGATGACGCTGATGGCGACGACGACGGCGGAAACGCTGACAAGTCGTGATAAACGCTCGGAGGGCTACACACACGAATTTCGTCCAGAAATAAAAAACACGATAAGCGTGGACGCACACGAATTGCGCTAACCTAACCTAACCGACCACATTTTAACGACCACCCGAATCGCGTCGCGACGTGAAAAACCTAATAAAAATATAGATAGGTACTTGTGTAAAAGCATTTTCACATCTCAAATCTGATTTTATAAAAAATAATATCGATTTTTCGCCTAAAATAATATTCGCCGATTTTGAAAAAGCAATCCGCCCGTCTTTGTTGATCGTGTGGCCGTCAGTTCAATCGAAATGATGACGCCGGTTTCATTTAGATCGAATAGTTGCTGGAGGAAAATTCAACCGGTTGGTTTATGTGGAGAATGCGAAAAAAATTCAGATATCAGCATTTTTTAGGTCTCCCGTTTTTAAGACCAGACGAAGTGGAGGATTGTTTTACTGCAGGCGATATTGTATCAATTTTACCCGAAAATGAAAAGGTACAACAATTTTCCGATTATATATATATATATATATCAACTACATACATAAAGCCTGATTGTGACTTCCCGCCTACTGTGTGGGTGGGCAATGTATTCATGTTCTGCAAATCGAACTACGAATAGTTGTGAAGCCTTCCACTCCAAGTTTAACAGTATGTTTTACTCAGCTCACCCGAATATATTCCAATTTATAGATGTTCTAAAAAATGTACGAAAAGAAACTTATATTAAACAACGAAGTAATCATGTAATCAAAAACAGACGGATGATGGTATGTGAAAGAGAAAATTATTTAAGACAAAATATGGCGAAATATGAAAGTAGCCAATTAACCCGTCTTGATTATATTAAGAATAAGGTGTCATTCAAGTTTTTACCAATTTTTTAATTTTATAATCATAACTTTTTTTATACATATTTTCTATAAACTATTATATTATTAAAATACACATTATATTTTATTTACATGTAATTGCATAACAATGATAAAAAAAACAATATTTTTAACCTACCGATAGTCATAATTTGCTATCGACAGGCTTAAGTCTGTATGAAATGGGAAGGAAAATAATGTTTTTGGACTCAATTCGGTTAGTTGTTAAACGTGTTTGGGACGCAATTCGTGTAGTCGTTAAATATCTTTGGGACGCAATGCATGTGCAGCGGCTTGGAGGTGTCGCCATATCGCTGTCCGTCGCCATTCCTGCAGTGACGTGTCGTCATCAGCTTTATCAGTTATTGTTAACGGCTACAGATAGAGACGTGTCCGACGTCGGACAACCTCTTGCCGGACGACGACATTCAAAAACTATATTATAGTAACGTTTTGAGGAAAAATTCACTTTTTAAGACGTTGCCTTTTCAATGTTTTTTGTAATCGTTTTTCAATGTTCAACTATACTGGGAAAATGTTTCCAAATTATAGACACCCTATCGGTATCAATAAAAATTAGTAATTATCAACATTTTTAAATCGTCCAAGGCTAATTAGGTTCTAAGCCGTCATATTATCTACTTAACTCATAACCGTAGTACACATGCATAATATTATCCTTAGTAGGTACCCAAACTTATATATATAGCTCAACGACTCGGTATCAATAAAAATTAGTAATTATCAACATTTTTAAATCGTCCAAGGCTAATTAGGTTCTAAGCCGTCATATTATCTACTTAACTCATAACCGTAGTACACATGCATAATATTATCCTTAGTAGGTACCCAAACTTATATATATAGCTCAACGACTCCCCATTCGACATTTTTCGAAGACTGCAATTCAAAATTATAAAAAGAAAACATATCTGCCAAATAATTGAAAACGAAGAATGAGAGCCTTATTTGAAAAACAGAAGTTTCTATTGCCACACGACCGTCCTGAAGTGATATATGAAATCTGAATTTTTCGAAAAAATGATCTCAAGTGTATTTAAAAAGTCCAAAATAATAATTTGAATAGATAAATTACGCAAAAAAATGGAGCAAGCATGCCTAACGATTCATCTTTTATGCATACAACTTACTTCGTGAAATCATTTTAAGTTTGTAACATAATTTTTTTGGCCGAATGATTTGTATTTCAAGCCACCTGTATTGTTTAATTATTTATCAGCTAATCATATTATATTATGATGATAAAATGATATTGTTTGGCGCAATTCATTGGTAATACTAATCTCGATGATAACATTACTACAGTGTTTAATTATTTTAACGATGCGAACAATTTTTTAAGCTCTTCCTTTATTATTTAAATTATTTTAGAAATTATGTCTTAAATTTGTACTTATACTTAGGTATGTTATAGAAACTTATAGAGCTTCCCTGACAATATTCACTCTGATGTTAACTGACCGCTGATAATAAACACTTTAACAAAATGTTTGTAATCATAAAAATATTTTTGAAAAAAAAATTGTATAATTTCTAAAAATATTTTGTATTTTTTCTGCGCATAAGATCTTCATAGAACCTTAGCTTATATCTATTTAAAGTATTGAAGAACAGTGTTGAATGGCAATGTGATACGCCACTTAATATTTCTATTAGAAATGACTTCGAAATGTATGTTGTCATTAAAAACAGTGATAACTCAAAAATGATTATGAAAACGAATAGTAAATTAGTAAATAATATATGTCACTCTGTAACAAACTTCAATTAGAATTGTAAAAAAAAAAATTTAATTTAAAGTGTTCGTCGAATTCAAATAGTTTCACATAATTACAAAATATTTTCAAAAACGCTAGGCAGAAGTTTTTTTTTTAATTAGAATTACTTAAAAAAAGTTTTCGAACAAAATCGTATAACCGTACTCACATAATAAACATTTCAACAGAGTTTAAACAATAATGTATATTTGGGCTGTATATAGGTGCATTTGTGGTATGATTTGAAAGATATATATTTTGCATCTTTTTGAGGTATTCAAAAGTATTAAAATTTAATAATAAATTAATTTTTTTTTTTAAAGGTTTACAGGTTCTAATTATTTTTAGAATCACCATCATTTTGTAGTTAGATATAATATTTTCATCGTTGGTGATTTTGTCATTAGTTCAAAATGTATACAATTTTCAATTTTTGCACTAAGTTAGTCTTATGCATTTAATACCGGACTGCTAAAAGCAGAATTATGTAATTGATATTTAAAGTTAAAATGCCGACAAAATTGTAGGTATATGAAACAGAATAACCATTTTTGTTATTTTATTTTTCAATGATTTTCTAAAATAAAGTACTATAAAAGTAATACAATTTTATAGTACCTACATATAGACGATAGGTACGTGCGTACTTATGTACAATATTTCTTAATCATTTAATGAGTAATTTTGGTGCATTATTAAATGAATTTTAATTCAAATTATTTTTAATATTCTTAAAACATACAAATTCATTGGTACTTAAAGTTTAGATTATAATACTATAATAGTGGTATAGTTTCTTGAAATTTTTTATCCCTCAGTGTATGTGTAGACTTTTTCACTCATCCAAACTGTAAGCAATTACAATTTTTAATTATTTATTACTATTTAAAACTATTTAAAAAAATGTTTACGAAATCCTTACTACCTATATTAGCATCAAAAAAGGTACACAAAATGTAATTTAATTCGGATTCTAAAATGTTTTTTTTTTTCTTATGCGTAAATATTTTTTGAGATAATGATTGTTTACTTTATAAAATACCACCTGCAGTACATGATATTTAATAATTAGGTACATAAATAATCGTCGAAAATCATTACGAATGAAAACCTCAGTGGATGACGATGATCATGGTTTTTTTCAAGCGTTTCAGCAAAACGACAAAAATTTAATCGGCATTTATAGAAAAATAATTTTTAAAACATTTCAAAACTGATAGCTTCTGAATTGTATGTTCATATTTAGAATTCAAAGGTAAATTCCACTATTGTCACAAATTATGTATTTTTATTTTTTATACATGTGATATTTGAGTTGCACTGAACGTTTAATATTTTACATTAAATCTGATAAAATACTTTTATTAATCGAGATATTTCGGATGAAACAATTTCTTATCCAAGTTATAACGATTAAATCTAACATACACGAAAATAAAATCGATTTAGCCTTGTCTTTGGATCACATATTATATTGTAAATACTAAATATTGACTTTTGAAAGACGGTTAAATTAGAACACATTTTGAAAAAAATGTTCTTAAACTCAATTTTATTTTTACTCAAATGTAAAATATATTGAAAAAAGTAAGAGTCGAAAAAGAAAAAAAACATTCAATTTCAGTCATTTTGTTCTAAGTAATAGAGTTCAAAACTGACATTGATTTGTTTTCGGACAATTGAAAAATGCCTTAAAAATCTGAACTTCATAATATAATATGACTAATCACATATAGGTAGGTAGGTATTGTACGCCACTAAATGTAATAAAATTGAATAAAAGAGGACAATATCAAGAGGATATTTTATTTTAAGGGATGATGTAGCGAAATGTCTGCAAAATGTGTAAGCGTTTGAGTGCACACCTTTCAACGGGCATGTCAGCTGCCGAGAGCACTTTGCCAATAAATTATTGAAATTTAAATATTTCCACTCTACACAAACAGCTTTGCAAGTCGAATCGATACAACAACAATTTAGTCAAACAATCCGAGGGAGATTTATACCATAACATGTAGGACATTGGTATATGCATTGATTAAATAAAAATGTATTTATTAAATACAATTTGTATTGAACAATTACTGGTTTTCAAAATATTTTTCATTTTTTTTTTCTTCTTTATTTCATTAAAATGATTTTACAGAGTAATTCAATGTGTTATTTTCTACCCCATTGTGCAAAGCGCAGGGCAATGTAAATGAGTTCATAGTACACAATATAACCTATATAATAATATAATACATTACAATACCAAAGATACTATCCAATTGCAATATACGACTAGAGTTCAAGAAACAGCCAGTTGACATCAATATAAGAATTTTTGTTTTCTTTTGAAATAGAGGCACAGCGTTAAAATTGTTTAGAACTTAACAATCTATGAACGTATTTCCAAAAAGTTTTCTTGTGTGAGTGTCATGCACGTCATATGCTCTGTTTTCCCTTTCATTTTCTCGGGTAGTAATATAACTATTCACCTGTTTGAGATGAAATGGAGAGCTGCCTGTATAAATACCTGACCGGAAGAGCTCTAAGTTTTTTGTAGTTTAATGAAGACGATCCATAAATAAATACATTTTTTTTTAACATATTCGTTATGCCTGATATTGTTGAAACTCAAGTGGTATTATACTGTTATCAGAATATACTCACCCCGTACAAATAATAGGCAGGTATGGCTCGTCAGGGGAGACTTTGAGACTGCGTCTCCCCTTCAAAAAAATAATAAAAAATCGGCTACCCGTAAATAATAATAAATAGAAACAGTTTTAGTTGAATTGAAAATATATTTTATCGTTTCAATTGTTTATTATTATAAATCGTAGGCCACAAAATCGAAAACCGATTAATGTAGTTATCGGCATGGAAATACTATTTTAGTAATTTCCAAGACGGTCGCCGGTTCAGCGAAACCGAAGCCCCGCGGTTTCAATCGTAACATGTAATGGATCGGTTGGTTGGAAGGGGGGGGGGAGAGGAGAATAAGCAGCGTATTATAGACGCTATTGAACCTTTAGGCGCCGTTAGTTCATTATTTAATAACTATTGTACGTTTATCTATCAAATATTTATTATTTTTGACATTTTTACAAGTATTTATTCTCATTTAAAAAATCCAAAAAGACCAAAAAATAAGAGAATTTCCACCAACCAGTAGTTTTAATACTTTAACATACTAACAAAAAAAAATGTATGATATATAATTTAAGTCTCCCCTGAACATTAACTCACGAGCCGCTACTGCTAATAGAAGGGCTTAAAACCGTTAGGAGTCGAAAATCTTTTGATAACCGATTACCAGTTTTCTTTTTCTAAGAAGTGTTGTTAACCAGTTACCGGTTACCTTACACCAGAATAATGTAGTAGCTACCGGTTATCGATTTTTAACGGTTTATGAAATATGTAAATAACCGCTTACCGATTTTAAGTTTTAACCGGTTTAAATACCGTTTTTCACAAAATGTTTTTTGTTATCACTCATCAATGTTACGAATTATTCATAATGTGTTTATAATACGGACTAAGATATATCTATGTATAGCATATCTGTTATCTGTATGTACTCTTCAGGGGATGTCAGCTCACCATTTGTTTTCTCTATCTGGCCCACAACATAGACAAAATGCGTTTACGAATTACGAATTACTGTATTACGAGAAACGGCCAAATAGGGGAATACCAGCAATATGAAATAATCACTAATAGCCATAAATATATTGTTTTTAATATACATCATAAATTCATAAACATAATATCAGGATTACCCGTATGGCGTAGGTATTGGCGCATGGCGTGTACCCGGTGTACGTATAATATTTTGAAATCGTGATTGTGTATAGTATGTAATTATATCATAGGTACACTTATACGTTCAATATAACAGGTAATTAATTTTTCTACAAATAAAATATAAACTGAAATAACAATTAATGATTGGTAATTGGAACAAAAAAAATCTTTTCCGTATAATAATGGTAACCGGGTATCGCTATGTGAACGATTTTCAGAAATGTTGATAACATTGATTTTCGGTATACGACTTTATACATTTTTGTTAATCGCTTACCGATATCCGCTTTCCATGCTGAAAATAAAACCGGTAAACGGTTTAGGGTTATTCAAATTTACGGTTTTCGTGAAAAACCGGTAAACGGTTTTAAGCCCTGCGCTATTAGGCCATATTGGAATATTATCTACTTGTGTAGATAGTACTTTGTATACGTTGTTTACAATATAAACAATTCCAGTGGATAATTACTTGTTAAGTTTAAAGTCCATACTTAAAAATATATTGGAAACCCAATTAATTAAAATTATTTGTTTTTTTTTTTTTACCGAATAATGAATTACAATATTTTAGTTTGAGTCAAAAAGTCATTTCCATATAACAATAATTCGAATTCATCTTCCTGTCTTACTGCAACCTGTTTTCCGTTCACGTATTTCGTATTATTTAAAAATTTTGAAATGTGCGAGAAATCAGTCTCTCGAGAAAGGTTAGGTTAGGTTTAGGTCTTCGAGACAGCTGCAATGAAAATACGTAATTAATAATGTAAACTTCGTAAACGACTACTTTTTTTTTCAAGTTTTTAAAAATGTCTGATACATTTTTTTCGTCTGGTATAATTATAGAGTCTACTTAAGTAATATATCCCATCTTAACAATATTATATCATACAACGTTTTATAAAATTACCATTTTATTGATGTCTGAGCCGGGCATTTTTTTTGTACTAAACATTATCCATACCTAGTAAAAGAGATTACTTTTCATAGCCGAGCGAAAGTGTTTTATATATTTTTTTTTTTTGTTCATACTAGTGTTCCTTCATTATAATATCTTGTTGTTTTTTGTTTTAAATATAAAGATAAAACGAACCGCTTTAAACGATCATCACTTTGTGAAAATTGATTTTCGAGACGAACGAATCCATCTTTTCAAGTTATTACGCAATACGTGTACCGACCGAGGTTTGAAAATAATATTAAGGCTGGCGGTATCTTGAGTCGCCTAATGGTGTCCATAAGTCTATATTTTCTCATTTTTTTTTTTCATTAATATACAACTCACTATTTATAATGCACTTTAAAAGTCATTTACGACTGTCATCTAGTCTGGCTGCAACTAATGGCCCACTCGATCGATATTAAATATTAATACCATCCATCGATTCGCGTAAATAGTAATATCATTATAATAATAACGATGCATGGAAACAGTTTATTTTTCGTTCTGCATAAAAAATGAATGACTTGAAGTACAACATTATTAATTTTACTGAGATATATGAATTTTTCAAAGCACCCGCTGCAGTGTCTACATGCAGACATTTTAATATATTTTTAAGACACATGATATTACGCGTACAACGTGCGTATGCCAATAATTCGGCATGAGTAAAAGTGGTGTGGAAAATACAAAGGAATTTCGGAATTTCAATAAAATAAAATGAATTTATAAATTACTCGCCGTGTCCTCCGGTAGCATATAGTTTCCAATGTTAAAAAAAAGTTTGTTTTACCCGATTTTATTTCTAGGCATAATAATATTTAAAAATTTCAAATTAATTAACGTCTTGTCGGTGCATTTGTGAATTTAAATATTTTTGTATGATTACTTCACCTCAATGGTTTTATGATGCATTATAAATTATATTCTAAAATACTATAAACCACTTAATGAAAAATAAATCAAATCAATGTATTATCACACTTATATGTACACTAATGTAATATTTAATTATACACAATTCATAATTATATCAATATTGATGATAAATATATTAGAATAAAATTATGTGAGCTTGCAAATATTGTAAATATATTGGGTTTGCATTTATTTGTTGTGATTTAATACGAACAGTCAATATATAATGCATCAATGACAAAATTATAAAATTGTAATGTTATCTATATCATCATTTTTTTTCCACACAATATTTAAAATGTTTGTTTAGAATATATTCGGAAATTGGCGTCGAACAAAAAGGATTATAACCAAATAAACAGAGTTTATAAACTATTAACGGTTTTCGGACCCATATTATTCTTCTTCGATGATAAAAGTAATTTTAAAATATATAGAATTTTAAAAGTAAAAAGGAAAAGAAGAAAGAAAATAGGAAAAGAAAAACTTTGGGATTTTCAAATCTATTGTTAATGGTAATAAAAAAGCACTAATGTCATCATTGGCTCTTATTATTGTAAGCAATGAATGAGTAATATAATGCGTTGTGTGAAATAAAGTCGTTCAAACCAAAATATACTAACTTTTTGCTAATGGTTCAAAGCATTGAGTTTTCTAATATAATTTTATTGTTGGTAAGTTTCGTCTTAGATTATTGATTCGGTTGAAAAAAGAAAATACTGGAAAAACTTTAGAGTAGAATTGAACAACATTTTTTATTTCATCGTACAATTAGAAAACATTAAGGGTTTTTAAATCGTATTTCTTTCTGTAAAAAGAGAGATAATTTGTGGTTTTAACTAAATCAGATTCATGTTTTTTAAACTTCCTATCGAGCATTCATTTGTACGTTTCGTATGAGTAATACAATATAAAACAGATCCGAATTTCCTCTTTCATTCATTGAGTTCATTTACAAAATACAGATTGGGCAAAATAAAGAAACCGTAGTGAAAATACAGTGACATTAATTGAGTGATTAAAAATGGTAGGGCCTAGTAGTAAATGAAAAAAAAACCAAAGTGTTGGAGTTATTATAAAATGACCACGAGGTATTTTTCTGTAGGAGTATTGTATTTTTAAACATTTTTAACCAACATCAAGGGTAATAATGACTGGAGCTTCACCGCAGAATAGGAGCAAAAGCTATTATTTACAGTTAATATATTTTTTTTAAATCTAAATTATTTTCCATAAGAACGAAATTAAGACTGTATATGGCTTATATGAAAACACAACGATTACAATGGCTTAGACACACTTTGAAAATAGATGTACCACGATTGCTTAAAAATTGGACTGAAGAGGCACGGTACATGGCACATGGTTGATTAAACTATTTGAAGTTGGTGGCAGAGAGAATGGGAAGATGAAATAATTATTAATGAGTCGTAGAAAAAACGACTTACCACATGGTGTGACAATCTACCATTTGGCCTAGTTTTTGATGGGACATGGCTAATTCCAGGCCTACCTTCATAGGTTTTCCCGAGTAAAACACCCACAAAGCTTATCTTGTGGGAATGTCATGGACGACGCAAAAGACACGTTCTTTGGATGTGGTCGATGGACAAGGAAGCTGGCAGAGTCGAAATGTATTGTAGAATGAATGTGAAATGTAATGTAACGTAACGAATATTACACCAGAAACAACTATAAGGTGAACTGGGAAGGTGCGAATACTTATCCTGGGATAATGGTTAGTAGGTTAATAATTATAAAAATATTATAAACTGTACTGCAACTTGTAATTTTGTAAAATACTTGTAAATTTTACTTGCTGTCACTGTGAATTTGTAAATTAAAAATGGCGGCTTCGCCAGTCCTCTCCGGGTCTCCAGGATAAACAAATAAGTAATAGTAATATTAGTAGTAATGTAACTGTCGTTACCTACTGCTTTTAATATATTTATTTATTCATTCATTTATATTTCGCACTATACTTAGTTATAGTAGTCCGAGCAATTTAAAAATAATTTTACACACCGCTACCATCGTGATGGATAACACTTGTGACGTGCAATTCCGCAAGGAGAGTGATCGCTTTGAATGAATACTGTGTTTTGAAAACGGAAAATCCATTATATTATGAACCGCACGAAAACTCCGTTGAACATAAAATATGCTCCGCAGTTTATCCTATAGCTAATGGATCGACCGATTACAACAATAGTTTTGGGTACAGATCTACTACTTAGGTCGAAGAGTAGGCACATTAATTTTAGATTTTGTCCCCAACTGTGGGATTTGAGGACGGATCAAAGAAAACACGCAAAGTTATTGCAAAGTTAATAATATTTTGACTTATAGAGACATCTTCAAATGCAGTACCAAAATCGGTCGCAATATAAATGTCCCGTAGCATTGATGTTGGTTTTAAAACGAAACTCAACACATGTAGTAATACTATTTCCCGTCTCAAAATCTCACTGACGCTTTATGATAATCGGAACGCGTTGGTAAGCTACTGATTTAAGAAATCTCTAATTAATAATATTGAAAATAATCTGACGTGGAATTAAATTTTCAAATCCAGCTTTAAACATTAATTGTTCAATCCAAAAATAAAATATTTGTATGCATAATAATTATTGTTTTTTTACGTGTTATTTCGGCTTCATAAACGAGTTTCGTTAATATTTCATGAGCATTTTATTAATTATTATTTCTTATGACCATGTGCACAGAGTCACTACAGTTCGTAAAATCGCGGGGCAAAAAAAACAACATGTTTTCAAATAGGTGTGCTTGGCCAAAAACGTATAAATAAATAAAACCGCCCAACATTAAGACTCGTGTTGGGTTTATCTGGCTTTATTGGAGAAAATCTTTTATTTGCAACACAACTCGGGCTTTAAAAGAATATATTATTATCTATTGCTGTGGTTAAGCATAACGTGGATGAGCTATAATAAAGTATCAGCTGTTTATCTATGTGAATTATTCTTTGGCTACTTATCAAACACACGATATATGTAGGTACAAAGTCATAACGACGCCGAAAAACGATATAAACTCTATTATGCCGAACATACGGTTAGGTTAGTTTATTTCCTAATCCAAATACTCGATATCAAAATAATATCCCTAAAATAACTGTAAGTATTGAATTCCTCATTTTCTGAATTCATTATATCAATTAGACACTTTGATCTTTTGTACCGTTTGTGGAGAGTTCATTTCGAATGCCTGTTTTTTTTTCAACTTAGAACTGTACTATTTTACAGCAAATTGTTTAGCGAATTATAGTTTTGAATAAATTGATGAATTAAAAGCCAAACGATCGATATCTGAGTTACCCATTAATATTTTGCAAGACTGGGTAAGTCGGATAATTATTATTTTGACTCTTGAATTTAATATAGAAAAATGTAGGTCAAGTTAAAAGTTACTTTTATTTTTTTCAACTTGTACAAGATACAAGATAATCAGGAACTTTTTTTTTAACAGTGTTAATTTTAATTTATTATTATAAACAGAAAATAATAATAATTTGTTAATATCGAGTATACAAACATGTATGGGTTACAATGTAAATTAGTCTTATTTTTGTATTCTCAGTATTTGCTGTCCCTATTAACTACTATAATTTTGATAACTATCCATTATCTATTTAAATTATTTTTTTTTTTAATGCAATACCGCTATAATTAATATAAATTATTATTTATTACCGATTAGTAGGTCGTGCATTTAAATGCCCCAAAAATTATCAAACAATGATCCAATAAATAACCAAACATTCCCTAAATAATGTTATATCAATGTAATAATGTCCTTAAAAAAATCGTCAGTATTTATTTTTTAGGCAACTACGCAAACCGATTGTTAAAGTATAGAGATTGCCAACACTTTATCTTAGCTAAGCTAACAATAATCATACAAAAACTCAATTCCAAACTGAGGCAAGTACATTAAATATACAGTGTATAGGAAATAAATGCGATTGCAGTGAATTCAAAACGGCCCAATAGGTAAAATTAAGACATGAGTACATTAGCAAGTTCAACGTGGTCACAGCGAAGTCTAATAATAAATAATAATATATGTAAACAATATATCAAATTATTATTACTAAATAATCGTCATTCAATTTTATAGTGCAACAGATAAAATATATATAATTAAGTCTTTATTATAATTAGTACTCAAAACTGAAAATTCACGATTTCGTGATCAAATAGTGGTCTTGAATTAAGTTTATAAATTGAGGTCTATCGTAGTTACTGCATCAATGTGAAATAAAATTAAAATTAAAATATCGTGAATCTAATTAACTTCAATTAATGTTCCCCTAAGATAAACATACTATAATATTGTTTTTCAATGATTAACTTTAAATTAGTAAAATATTTTCAAGAAATTAAAATTAAAATATTATTAATTTAGCTTAAATAAAATATTGAAATAACATTTTACTAAAATTTAAAAACTATTTTAACATTTTCATTTGGTTAGCACTCAAATATTATTAAACTAATTAAATGTTTTCGTTAATATAATATTACATTTTTAACCCGTATTAAATGTTAAATCAACTTTATAATATTGTAATGTTTAAAATGCAATTCAGTTTTAAAGTTTTCGTAATGCTGAACATTATACAATTGCTGTGTGTGTGTGTGATAATAGCTGGAAAATTGGACTACTGGAGTTAGATAAGGCGTTTTAGTTTTATTTTATAATTTGAAATTTAAGGTTATTAATTTCTTTGATTATAAAAAAATATAATACTTATTGTGACAATACATTTAATCGCCTCAGAAGTCACTGCATAACGTGGAACACAATTTAACCCATCAAGTTAGAAGTTACTTTTAAAGTACAAGTAACTCGTTATGTAACGTACAGTTCAAATTAACCAACTCAAACTTTTTAACTCGCTAATGCCCAGTTCTGTAATAATACATTGTAAAAAATGAAAGGTAACATTTCTATAAAACTAAAAATAAACTATCAACAGATGTCATATTGGAATTAGTACAGTTCATTGTACTGTTTATAGTTTAATATGTATCACACAAGTTTCCAAAGGATCATAGCCCTAGTAGCTGACTAGCTCTTTGTCGTGACTATGTTATTCTTATTAGCATATACGCAAATGTAAATAACTCAAAAACTAAGCGTTTGAATATCGATTTAGAAATATCGAAAACTTCTAGAAAATCTTTGTCTGAGTAATAATAATTTACAGAGGGAAAAACTCGTTTTTCATTTAGTTAAGTCGGTATCGCAACAGGACACAACTTGAATGGTGGATAAAATGTAAATATTTGAGAATAAAGGCTTAAATCACAATTTTAATGTGTTCATTACGATAAAAGGAAAGAAAATTAGGATGAGCATGCTCGGTCGTCATCCTGTATATTAAATAAAAGCAATAACTGCGCGTTGTATCAATAAAAATATACTGATACTTACATGAGTGAAAAAAAATATACATACGAACACACAGTGATATAGTACAAAACTAGGTTTTCGTTTTTCAGGGATGATTGAATATTTTATTACTTTATTGCATTTTTTTTTTTTTTGTTACATTTGTAGATTTCAAATAAGACCTCCCACCTAGCCTATACGAATGCAAATGGATAACTTTCGTTTTGTTTTTCCGGGAAATCCAGTGTAGTTGAGTGACGTGATTCGCAGTGCTCGGAAACACAACTCGAAAAACGAAGTTGCTGTTTGGACTGGGTAATCAACAAACAAACGTATTAAAATACATATTGTATTTTATTAAATGTTCTAAAAATCAACCCGACGCGAGCTTGCATTTATTTATTTTTTGATTTATATTTATACAAAATACGTACGATAAGCGAATAAGATGACAAGACAGCGGAATGCATAAAAATAAACAGTTTAAAGATCAATTTTCGACAAAATTCATTGAAACATCGAACATTTTCGACATTTTATTTTGTAGGCATACATTTATGAAATGTTGAATTCGTTAACGAATATATACAGAAATTAAATAATGATAACTCAACTTATTGACGTCAACAAGTAATTATCGTTTAACGAATTCGAGAGTACCGATGTCGATGTAAGAAGCTCACAACTAGCAGATTCGTAAAGTTCTGCCCGTAATGCGTAAATACGGACATATGGTACAGAGAGCGGTGAAAAATTGCAGTTTTTTTTATTTTTCAATGATACAAAGTAGTTGTTCATAGAAAATAAACAACATATTTAAATGTTTACAATAGGTAAAAATTAACTTTCGAACGAATTTTAATTAATAATGATACACAAGCGGTCCGGTTGATAACGATTGGCTGTTCGTTAAGCGTATAGGTAAGACCTACAGTACCAAGAAGATTCATTTTTTTTATCAGAAAACGCACTTAGGTTGACATTTGAAGAATTATTTCTACTAAAAAAAAATGTTAACCGGCGGAAAAAAATCACATAATATTATCATAGTAAGGTTCATCGATCCGCTCAGAATCAAAAAGTGACATGCGGACACGGCTTACGCAGTACATGTGTGTACCAACGAAGGGTTAACCGTGCCAATTATTGTTACAACATATTAAAGTCATTAATTTGATTTCGATTTACACAAACGTAAACAAAATATTTCGAATTTTTCGCCGAAGTCGTATTAAATTTAATAAAATACAAAATAGTATTACAATGACGATAACACGGCGTTTTGGATAGGCATTTTAGCTACAATGCAGTCAAAGTGTTCCTTTCTTCCGTTAATAATATTATAATATCTGTCGAGTACAACATTATATCCATAAATTGGTAAAAATGCACTTACATAAAAAAAAAAATCGGTTCAGTCAAACCACATTTGAGAATATTTGTATTTTCATTTTATTTAGGCTTTGAGGTCCAAGTCAAATAAAATTATTACAGTTCCGATTTTTTACCCAAATTTAATGAGACTTTTTGTGGTTTGAACACTAAACACTTTTCAGCTTGAAAATATTTTTAATAGGTGCATTATCGGTACATGGTACACTATCGATATTGCAAAATATCGATGGAAATCTTTATTTGTGCTTTATAATAATTATCATTGTTATGATTTTCTACTCGACTGATATCGTTTTGTCACTCGCACTCATTCACAATCAACGTCTTTATTATAATGGCCATTTTATTGTTAGTTTATTATACAAAGTTCAAAATCATTCAAGTAAGTCGTATGTAATCAAAAACATTTTTTTAGTTTAACAAAAAAAATGATGTAACTGTTTTTTTCGGTAAAAACATAGTGGGACGAAAACTATAAGACATCGTTGTAATGGTTCGAGATAAATTAACTGAGTAAATTGTTAAGACATGAAGTAATTAATTTGGTATAAAATAACACAACAAAAAATATTATGGTTTATAGGTAATAGCTTGTGAAAACAAATAGAGTATTAGAATCGGTTATAATTTTGTTTAAATGTTTGCTATTTTTGAACGTGAATAGGATGAACATATTATGAACAAAAAATAAATTTAAATAATAATAATAAATATTGATCAAATGGTAGATTTATTATTTCATAGTTTTCTTAAAAAATATTTTTTTCTCTCTGATAGAATCGTAATAAGAATCGTGTGATACACCACTGCAGGTGTTTTTAGGGAGGGATAATCATATTGCTTGGCAACACAACGGTTTTTTAGGATTTCAAATAATAGCTAAAAAAATAAACAGCTCCAGACCTCATGAGTAATTTCAAATTCGTACGAAAAAAATTAATTCATTAGTTAATTTAAACTTTATTCCTTGGAAATTAGTTAAATTGTCCAATCTCAAATAACGCAGGCGGACATAACTTCCTTGTAAATTCAATTGACAATTCTGATATTAATGACGATATATTTCTAACTAATTACGACGAACAGTTGTCTTATCAATTGACTTCATTAGACCACATGCAGTTGAACCGAAAATTGTATTCAAGATGTTTGCTACCCATGATTTTACTCTAAATGACGGTCCCGCCAACACAATATTAAATCGATATTTTGCAATAACCAAAAATACATACAAATACTATTGTAATGCCCACAAATATTATTTTAAGATTTAAATCGGATAAAATAAAATTAAATTTAATATTACATTGAAATCGAAAGGGAATTTTTGTTTAATTATAGTTAAAACTCTGTGTCAAGTGAGCGACTTTCACTGTTCGCAGGTAAATATTATGAACGCGATGGACTCTATATCTCCAAACGTTGAGAGTTGTAGTCATATCAGATCAGTGTCACTATCAAATTTAGGTTTTTAAAAATTTCTAGAAATTTATTTTCTTGAAATATTTCATGAGACTTTCATGAACTATTTCATTTATACCAAAAATAAAATGTTTAGAAAATTTGCATTATTCCTAAAAGTTTTTAGTCGTGAAACTTACAGCAAGAGAACATTTTTTTTTAAATCTCGTTAATTGCGTCGACGACTAATAAATAATAGCTCACATCGAACCAATTGATAAGTGATAAATTATCCGATACTATAATGCCATTTATTAATCTAATTTGTAACCATTTACGTAGTAATTACGTGCATATATTGGTCGATAAGTCATTTATTTTTATGTTTAATGTCAGTAATCACTAATCAATAATAATTTCTAATTGTCTATTACAGCCACGATGTTCTTGAAGTTGGTAGTTTAAGAAGAGTGACGTTTTCGATTTTTATATATTTCAAATTTTGATCACTAGATAAAAATAACAATACAGTAATATATACAATGAATCGTGAACTCTACGCATATTATGTAATATTGGTATATGTGTGTGTGTGTGTGTGTGTGTGTGTGTGTGTGTGTGTGTGTGTGTGTGTGTGTGTGTGTGTGTGTGTAAATATTGTTGAATGAATATTGATATGTATATTATATTTTGTAGGGTAATGATTTTAGTTTTGATACGTCTCGGAGTAACGAATTTTGGCGCTCTGAATGATTTGATAAAACGAGTTTCGATGTGATAAGCTTTCTACACTTTGTATTTCAAACTTTATCCTCGGTCCCTCGAAATTAGTCGGATCGTGAGTTGGCCGTCATTTATTGTAATTAATAAAACGAAGACTAAACCGTACGCTCTTTTTGAACGTTTATGTTGTATTTCAATCAGACATTTTAACGCATTATAATTAGAAACACTTAAAAACATTATTTAAACAAAATCTTTACATACGACATTATCTATCCAAGGACGTATTCGTTTTTTTTCCAAACAGATGGTACCAATGTACTGACATCATTCGATCATAGTTAATTATTCAATGTCGAACACTCGTTATCTTACTTTTCCAATTTTTTATTTCAAAAGGCAATTCACGGTCCGTATACATTTTTTTTAAAATTTATTATTTACAAAATAAGATGAAAATAACGCGAGTTAGAGGCAGAAACCCATTTGTAACACAATATCCATTACCAATTTAATATTGTACCCATTTAAGATTTAATCTGCGTTGTGGATTTTTGGAAAGGGGGTGGTGTTACTAGACTCTAGTTACTTCGGTGGCAGTACTTATTTTTAAGTCGTCGTGTAGGGAAACGTACTTTGGGGCGTAGGTTATTAGTAGACTCAGCGCATTTGATTGAAATGACTGAATTGGCTTGATGTTTGAACGTTTTGGCAGGACCCCAAAATTGAGATTACACGAGACCAAACTGGTTATTTCAGACATCACTAACTTTTTTGGATACAGATATTTTCTATACTTTTAAATCATTAAAAAACAACATTTGTTTACATCTATTTTTATCGATATTATTTATTACATTATTTAACTAGCTTAAACAATGACTTGTGTTTTTGGTTTGATTTAGGTAACGGAGCATAGTATGAGTATTGTGCTAAACAGTTCCCACCCGTTCCCGATTTCAAAAGGTACAAAAAAAAAGGTAACAGAGCATAAAATATTTTTGCTGATTATGTAACAATACAACATTGAATATTGGACAAGGCGTGTTAAAAGTTAAGACGAGTGACGTACTTTTATTTAAAGGTCAATAATATCCGATAAGTCTATATTGTTTTTCATGATATATAAATGTAAAAATACAAGTAACTAACATTTCTCTTAAGTTTTTTCTTAGGTTTGTTACACAGCTGCGTGTACCGCGACATGACTTTTGTAACTAGAAATTGAAAAAAATTATAGTGAATAGTTTATATTTTATACCGAGGAAAAAAATTATGTTCCAAATCTAGTTGAAAATCATTGTACGATGAAATCGATATTGTGAAACGTTATTACAATAACTATTGGATCGATATATTATTTTGAAAAAACAGATACGGAGAAGAGAAATTAAGATTAAAATATTTCATTTTGTTTTCAACCACTGATACGGTATCACTGTTTAGTGATCACCCTGTTGTACTGCGATCAAACGACAACAATAGATTAATATTATTATTGTTTTTTTTTTTTTTATTGATCTTAAGCTACAACGACAGTAGTCATCAGCTTTATATATTCTATTTTATTTATTTATCGTCACAATTCGATTACAATAGTAAAATGGGGGGGGGGGGTTAGGAATTATAACTATTTGTTTGTGTTTCTCTTGAGCGTAGTTCTCCATTTCGATGCTCTTGTCGAATGATACGACTGATGATTATTATTGTTATATTATATTATAATATCATACCACAATAGTAAATCGGTCAATTAGTTTTGATAAATTATTTAAAACAACATGAAAAACTAATACTTATTTTAGTGTACATAATATTATTTAATGTTGTATTAAACTATTAATGAACTTGAAAAAGACAAACAGTTTTTTTATTGTATAACTGCATAATCATAAAAGGATTATTCCGTTGAAATACAATTAAACATTGACAATTATTGCTATAGTAGGTAGCTTAATAGAAAATCTGTCCAGTCTGTTTGCAGATATTGCAGGTTTGACAACTTGATGATAACACAAATGATAATTCTCAGTTTACATAATTTGTAATATTAGCTGATCATAGTCCATAGCTCGCGACAAGTTAAAATCCCACAGATTTAACTTTTCTTAAAATCCGTTAAATAATATGCAAACCGCACGGATTTTTAACTCGGTTATTGGGGTTTCGACATAATATTAATTGTGTGTCACGAGTCCGAAATTAAATCCGAACATGTTAACTATTTCCTCGCTGAATCTATTGACGACGACGTCATGAAAATCGGTCGAGCACTGTGGATTTGCATAAAGGCCATCCGTTATATGCCTTTGATTTTATATACAGAAGATAATTTATTTATTAATTATAGCTGATCCTTCACGGAGCAGCCCGCGACAAATTAATAACAATGCCAGAGGATTTGCCCTGTCTAAAACTCCATTAAATGTACTCTACACATAACAGTGTCGTTAGGATTGGTTTAACCAAATATGAAGTAAGTACGGGTCTACAATCATGACGTCCAATATTATAATAACTATTTTATTTTGTGTTATGCTCTTCGAAAAAAAAAAAAAATAATAATAATCGTTTATCGAGAGCCAATAAATCTCTGCAGGGTGAGCACCATTTTAAAATTCAAAATTTAAAAAGAGTCGAAAGTAGGTGCAGTCATTCGGTTGTATACAGTGCACGCCTCCCGTTATTGAGTAGTCGGGGTGTTGAGTAGGTAGGTACAATTTTCTGCCAGAAAAAGTTTCTCCGGACACGAAAAAAACCACAGACACATTATTTGCATTATTTGTATTTCGTTTAGAATCTGAATATAGCTTTCACAGCTGGTTAACCATTATCGGGCACCTACGTGTCAAATTTCAGATTCGTTTGCTTCAGAATTGGGTGGGCATCACTAACACACACACACACACGCGCGAAAGCATTTCCTTGAATTCACTTGTTGATCATCAGATATTCTACAGTTGATTATATTATTCTATACTGTGTCGATGAGAAATTGATATCTTTAACAATGAATGTTTAAATGTTGAAAGTGCAGTTTCAATCAAATATTTAGAATTATTTATTTCCAGTTAAAACCGAAGATTCGTATTGACTATATTATACTGTTCGACTTGGATGTGAATTGTTTTTTGCATTCAGTAATTTTCTTTAAATATTAAAAACAAACAACAGATGATGGTTATTTAAGTATCATTTGTGCAGTAATTTATTCCGTATGGAATCGAGATATCGGAATTTTATTTATAGCCATTTTTGATTTTTGATTTTTGATTTTTACTATTTTCTTTTAAAATATTGAATTTGATTATTTACACGAGTATATTAGGATGACAACTTCTTCGCTCAGAATCGTTTTTCGGCATTAAGGGTGTTCTATACTAACGGTTTTTTGGAGCGGAAATACACCTATGCCGTGTTCCAACACACTGAATTGCACTTTACCCCGATAAATATTTTGAAAACAGATTTTTTTTGTTGTTTGTTCAATTTCGTATACTTCTAGCCACATTTTCAATGTGCTATTCTAATTTTTTTCAGTGCTTCTTTCAAGTGTGGTCCAATCCTGAATTTTTATTTTATTTTAAATAGTACAAACAATCTCGTTGCACGTTTAAAAACGTAGTCTCTTGACACATAATTTAAAATTAGATGCTCGACAACTACATATACAGCAGGTACTCACTTGTCCAATTTTTTTTGTCGTTGTGATATCAAATTTTCGGTTTCAAAAACTGGCCCATTAACCATACATTTACATACATTTTTAAAAAATAATTAATTTTAACTACATAATCTATACTCAGTTCTTACATAAAGTTGTTTTGTCATATACTATTGTAATGTCAATAACATAATCATACGAATAGCATTTCCAAGTCGTTTGGTTATAATAGTGAATCAATGATTTTTTGATGTTAAATTCATTTTCTATATTTGGTCCCGAGTTTTCTGAATTTAGATGGCTTTCGTTGAGCTCCTCTCTGGGCCCATTGTAAGACAAAGAATTACTGCCTGCATTCCTCAAAAATGTATCTTACTGTCGTCACCGCGCCACTCGATTGGCTCATTGGAGGGTCGCTTTTGGAAATTTTAACTCTATGCCCAAATCGTGTACACCAAGTTTTGGACTGATTTTTTTAAAAAATAATTTCGAGATGAGTTCAGGCGTCGTTTATAATTATTATCGATGAATATTTTTGAATATTTCGAACATTTGAAATAGTCGATATACTGCAAATAAATGTATCTGATTACAGTAATATTATTAATAATAATAATAATAATAGTAATAATACTGCAGTCATATATAATATTATTTTCTTTTGTTCAAGTCACTGACGTATCGCGTATTCAATCATGCAGGGGAAGAATCGGTGGCTGCAAGTCACACGTACGATGAAAAGCATCCGAACAGAGTCCGATCATATATCTCAAGCAATATAATATAGTTTTCGAAAAAAATTTGCTGCGAAAACCGACCGTTTGTAAACAGTATCAGAAGTATAAGTTGGTACACAGAGCAAATTATAATGTCGAATGCTGCGGCAAAGCCATCATTTCAGTTTTATAACAAAACGCTGAGAACTCGATTAAGTTTAGAATTTTTTCTCATTCGATAAGACATTTAAAATATGTATTCTACTGTCGGAATAGTTTTACTAAATAAATATTCGTAAACAAACAATAATTTGGAAACGACCACGACGAACCTCGTCGATAAAACTTTCAGTTATTTTTAAAAACGGTGGTTTTCCTTCTAAAATTCCCACCACCCAACCACAATTTGTATTTTTTTTAATTTCATTTTGAGTGTGCCTTCAAAAATCATTGTGAGTTGCAGCAGTTTAGTGTACAATATTATTTGAAGGTAATAACGACGATAACAATGATTTTAGATTCACATAGAATATTGCAAGAGCTCGACAGAGTATAATTGTTTATCGTTAAAGCAACATATTAAAATATAATCATTAGATATTATACGCATAACTCATTTCTCTTGTTTTCCAAAATGTTTAACGATTCCGACTTTCCGAATTTTCCGTGGTTCTATACAATTTGAAAATTATATTTTATCGTGTAGTTGCTATCTGAATGTCATAATTAGAGACCGGATGTTGATGTTTTTACATATTTTTACTGAGGGTATGCAGTACGATCATTTGAGTGAGGTTTCTCGACGTTAAGTTTAACAACAATATATATATATATATACATTATACACACACACAATTGTATTTTGCATAAAATTCGTATTTAGACGTTAGAGAATATTGTTTTTTAAATCATGAAATATTTTGGAATATATCTTCAGTCTTAATTAGGAATTTCATGTAATTAATTTTCTCGAAATATTTCATTTATGTGGAAAAAAAAAAATTAAAAAAAAATTATATTATCTACCTTTAAGTGTTTAGTCAATAGTCATTAACTTACGAAAAAAATGTTAATAGTTGGCTTATTGTATCACATACAAATAAATAATTAATAAATTAAAGCTAGTACGACGCAGTTGAAAAAT
Organism: Myzus persicae; assembly: GCF_001856785.1. Classification (NCBI taxonomy): domain Eukaryota; kingdom Metazoa; phylum Arthropoda; class Insecta; order Hemiptera; family Aphididae; genus Myzus; species Myzus persicae. The sequence goes on along the minus strand of NW_019101865.1, from coordinate 398,989 downwards.
GATTAATTAACCGATAGCATAATACTACTTATACATCTAATTTATAACCATTAACATGGTAATTCGTATACCTTGGTTGATAAGTCACTCATTATCGATATATTTTCTGTGCGTAATCAATGATCATTTCTCATCGTCTGCAACCGAATATTTCTTTATTTTTTACAATTTCTGTGAAATGTTTTAATTCAAAAATGTCAAGTGAAATATCACGAAATTCAGAACCCTAATTTGAACAATAAATAAAGTCATCTTTAAAAAAAATGTGATATTATATTATAGAGTATTAATATGTAGAAATTAGTATTGTGGTTAAATTCATCATTGGAATCAGCAATAGGTGCAATTATGGCTATCAATGTTTACATTATGTTATAATATTTTCAAAAATAGTTTCCTTTTGTTATGATTATCTGTCAAACATGTTTCTTCCATGTGTTGATTATTCATTTTGATATAAATTAAGTCTTAACACTTAAATCATAGTTTAACAAGTGATTTTGGTTGTTTTTTTTTTTAAGCTCAATATGGATTGAAGATTATTAAGAGAATATTTTTTTATTTCATCAATTTTTAGAACATGTAAGCCCGGTGTTTCTAATTATAACAGTTTACTTTCCAATAAGTATCTCTGGTGGAGGGGGGGGGGGGGGGGGGTAAGGTATTATACCAACAAAAATGACTTCACGGGAAAAACTCTCAGGGAAATTCTCACTGAATTCGGATTTTATATTTTATTTAAAATAGTTTGTAATAAAAAGCTCGTATTTTTTCGTAAACCACCTTATTTGAGATCAAAATATTGGAAAACGGAGTTCAACGCGGGCAGTAGAATAATTATCTAGATTTTAATTGTAAAAAAATAATCATAATCATATTCGGTCGATTCCACTGAACAGGATCATCATTATTTTCGTAGAGTGTATTTTTTTAGGACAAATTACATTAGCACCGATCGCGCCTCAAGCGAATAACGAAAAAAATGTTCTGTTTCAAAACCACCGTGACGTACAGAATTTAAAACTCATCGTTATGGTATTTTGTTTTCTTGGAATTTTCAAGAAACATAATAATTGTGTGGATTTTAAAGAAAGTAAACGAGAAAACATATACTAGTCAAAAACTACTTACGCTGGCGCATGCATTATAAATTGCAATACATTATTTATACAATATAATAAATATGCGAAGTTGTTCACTTTTCAAATTTTGTGCATTCGTACGAGAATAATAATGTCATTATCAAGATATTTTTATTTTTAGAACTTGTATAACAATGTATACACTGCAGTAGAATATATTATACAACACACTTTTACAAATAATTTATGACTAGACGTATATATGAATACGACTCTAGAGTCCTAACTTTGTTGTTAATAATTAATACTTCTAAATTTTAAACGTAACAGTGAAATCAAAATCGAGCTCAAGACGAAACTACAATATTATGCTCCATGAAAGTAACTTTAAAAAAACCATAAATTTCGTGTGCATGAAAATAGAATATTTCTCACCGAAAACCCTAAACGTCGATAGTTTGATGAACGTGCTGAAAACGGCTTAAGTCTATTCGACTCAAGCAACGGTGTTAACTCGAGCTCGAATTTTATTCTAAAAAATTTAAAAACGTTCGAAAAACGAGTGGCCTATACTCAATTGACAATTTAATCAATATGCTTTTTTGAACGCTGTTCAGCCACACGAATGTCCATGAAACTGCATTAAAATTATGCAAAAATATCTAACATACTATTTCATACGGTAATTTTTTTTTTTTGTCATATTTCCTCTCCAGTAAATCTCAAAAAGTGGTCTAATAGCATGCAACCAGTGTATTGACCGCCTTCGTCGATATTTAGACCATTTGATAAAATAATAAATTAATAATTTTCAAAAATTGTTTGATTCTCAAAATGTGAAATAAATTATTTCAGATATTGATCTCAATTATAAAGAGGTTCAGACATCGAGTATTGGAGAATCGCCTATAGTAAAGCTCACCATTTTGGACACTTTATATTATAGTTCTGAATTTAACAACAACTTCACATTGACGATTAAAAGTTTAAGTTTGGTGTGGTTTATCGTTTTATTTACCTTTAACAATTTACTAACCCGCAGATGAAATTTAGATTTTCATGAATTCTTTTTTTTTAGTATTCAAACAATGTATTTTGACTTATTATAAGTGTTTGATTTGTGATGGTATTTTAAGTAATGTGACGCTGACATCACTTGAAAAAAATAAAATACCTCCCCCGTAAAAACTCTAAGAACTGGCCCAACCTCCACCATTTATGTAGTATATTTTAGTGAAACTATAAAAAAAAACAGCTTAAAAATATCGCAAGCTGGCAACTATTATGACACATGTAAAAAAAGGTATTTTTCAGAAAAGAAAATTCCAAATTGTCTTTGGGTTAATATTTAAATAAAAATCAACCACTTGTTCAATCAAATTAAAATTGTACAGAATATTATTTACAAATTAAAATACAAATTTCAAAAACATAACTAATTCCACAAAACATTTGAGTTATGTCACTTAACATGAATTGGTTATAAAATAGAATACAACTTAGGTTGCACAATTATTTTGGAAATTACGATTAAAAAGGACATCAAATGATTTTAAATACTATTACTCATTACAATGAAATATACCTATAAATCATTTTGGAGTACAGGTGGCATCAGATTTTACATTAAAAGTCCTTATAAGGCTTATTTTTTTGGTTTTGTAATCTCAGATGGAACTTTACAGCTTTTGAAAAATATTGTATTGTTTTGATGTTACGAATATTGAGTCTTACCTAAAACACTACTAACAAAATAATAAATGTTTTATGAATACTGCAATTCATTTTTGCTTGGTACAGCTCACCTTCACTTTGATTGCAGACAGATCACTGTTATCATCCACCAGACTTTATATCGTTTCATTCCAAAATATTTGTGGTTCATCAATATTATAAGGATGTATCTAATAAATCTAAAAAATTATCTTTTTTAAGAAATAAAAATAAAATCAAGCTTTACAAGTGTATTTTTAAATTTTAAACAGTATTTTACGCATACCGTTAGTATTTAAATGTAAATTTAAAATAAAGTTTTACATATAGTTAGATCTCAACGAATTGAATTCCATTTAATCTGAGCATTTTTTTTTTTTCATAAACTATCTCTTGAAAATTGTTGTTGTACAGTAAATCGTTTTTCAGCAGTAACTTTCACTCAGCATATTTTACAGAACAACAAAAATCCGTCTGTAGAAAAAAGTTTGCAATGAAATAGCGTTAAAAATGTATTTATTACAGTTTAAAATTTATACCATAAAAATCATGCTACCAAACATATTCAATCGTTTTTTTATTATTTAACACGGCAAATATTAAATAGGATCATATTTGTTTGATATGTACATTTTATTTAGTTTTAATACAATTTAATTTATTTTATGTAGCTACACGTTTGGCTATCCGATAAAGTGGGTAGGTAAGTGCTAGTATACCTGTTTATTATTTTATCAATTAAGAGGATTACATGCCAATCTGTTTTGACTGTTTCGAGCCACCACAAGTCGAAACGCGTGATAAAATCGCCTGATAATATTGGAGAAAACATTTTTAAAAATGATCTCAAAACGGCAAAAAGCACCATGAAAATGCATTTAAAGTTAAATTAGAGGAAAAATTCAAAATCAAAAGTGGGAACATTAAAACTCAGTACCACCCGAAACTCATTGTCTGCTGGCGGACCTAAGTGTCGAGACATCAGAAAATAAAACGACACCGCATACAAACCATAGCCCTATTTATTATTATTTTGAATCGCATGTAGGGAGTAACAGTAAAATATGATCATCTCTGAGCACGCTGTTAAAATATAATGTCGTTTACAACGACGAAATATTTAACTCCAAGTGATAAAATAATATGTACATCGATACACATTTTACAATATTTATGGCACCTTCCCGTGAACTTCGAAACACCGTGCTTTATAATTTATGTTTATTGCACACCGTGAGTTGCGATCACGACCTGCACAATAATAATATTAATACAATATTCGATTGTAGCTTTTGACGCGTACCACCTAATTAATTTATTACTCGAAACGTTACGCGATTTAACGGTCGCCATATTATTATTATTTATTTTTGGTTTTTATTTTTTATTTTTACATTAAATCGTTAAATCATTGCGGACAAAACGCCCGTATTTCGGCTTCCTTCGTCGCCATCGTTCAGCATCATCGTCCGCACTTTACAGCGGGAGACGTTATTCGCCCGTTGTCGCGGCGGTGCGTTATATTTTTACAACTCGGCCAATAAATATTTCACACTTGATTTCACCCACAATGCGAAAAAGACGACTATACACTATTTCCATCTGACCTATTTGGTGTATTATTGTTGTCATTATTATTATTATTATTATTATTATTATTATTGTTATTAGTGTTTTATTCTCGGAGTCCACAGCCACGAGTGCTTTCGGGTTGTTAATCAATCGTCAATATATAGTAATGAAACCGATCTCGAAAGGGCCTATAATATTGTACTAGACCGCACAGGGCTGCGACCTCATTCCTGGCCCCCGCGCCTAACCCTACAATAATAAATAACAATTAATTAATCATTAACCTTGTGTTTTACCAACTTTACTCATTCTACTGCAGCTGATATATTTCTCGGATATAACTCTGTGCTCGTACGTGCGTGTAATATGCATAGAACTCGCTATCGAAGAATTTATTTGGAAACTGATTCCTCGACAGAGCCGATGCACGTATTTTATTTTTTTAATGACCACTATATTGGCTGTTCCGCCCGACAATGCCCGTTGAAAAATGTGTGTTTTTTTTTTTTATAAAAAAAAATTATTTATGACGTGATAATAGAACATGTGTCCCCGTGTCCACCAATTATAACTGCAGCAATAGAAAATTGTGTGTATAATGTTGACGCATGCGAATAAAATAAACTAATTGATTTTCGCGAAACGAAATTAAAAGTCATAATAGGTGAGTCACCACGCAGTTTTTGTCCCACATGTGTGTATATTAATTTACTTGACTGCGTTCATAATTTAATCATTGATAATGTAACTATAATGATAAATATTTTATCATCTGTAACAAACGACGACCCGGCGTTGGCCGTGCCGAAGATTGGATTTTTTTTTATAAAATATATATATTCGTACAAAATGTGTATGTCATATTTCTACTATAATAATAATAATTATTATACGCGTAATAGTTATTTGTAACTAATAGACAAAAAAAATATCACTATTTGCTAGCTGAAAAAAATGCAAGCGTGAGCTAAGTCACGGTTACCTATTGGGGCCCTACACAAAGATTAAAAACATAATCTATGAACACCCTCCAAGTTCAATTGAGAGTTTCTAATAATCTATTGATATTATTTATTTCTTATGTTGATAATGGTTAAGTCATTTTTGAGTCTATTAATTCCAGATAGACCAACATCCGTTTGTATATGCAGGATGACTCACCGAGCTTTCTCTGGTTTTTAGATTTTTTAAATATTATACTCAAAGACCATTTTACTAAAAATTCTTGAATTTTTTATACCATATATATTATAATTTAAAAAAAATTCATGTCTCAAACACAAATCGCCGTGTGACTTATTAGAAATGCCTAGTAATACTTAAAATTATAAGGCTACCTCCCTTCCCCCCTCTAAGTTTAAATTGGAAGTAGTGTCACTAGACACTCCCTTTCCTCAAGTGTTCACGTCTAGTAACTGTCAACACATTCACTTATTATATTAACTTGTATATTATAGCTTGTAAATTTTAAATTAAAAAAAAATGTTTTAAAAAGGCTCGAGCCATTGTCATTTCCACGATCCTGTTTATACGAACAAAAGTAAAAACTGGAAAAAAGCTAGTTCAAATTTTAAAGTGGGTACAAAAGAATGTTAAGAAAAATTATTCACTCAATAATTTTATAGTAGAAAAAAGAAGGGGCTTCTTATGAAGAATAGCCAAAGAACTTGTACCTCCACGCCAGGGATCCTCCGTGAGAAGAACAACACATCTCAACATTTCGAAAAAATGGTCTTCATAATGATATTTAGAAATTCTAAGAATCCGATTTTAAATAAACTTATTAGAAAAATGTGTATGAATACTCGGTGAATAGCACTAGAATAATAATACTGTAATAATAATAATAATAATAATAATAATAATAATATAATAATACTGTACGTAGATTGAATTATTATTATGTTACTGTTATTATTATTTATGTTCCAAGTCAACGGAAAATCGCTCTTTACAGTTTACATTTCATGAACATAAAATAATAACACAATATCGTTTGATATTTAATTACATTTATTGCGCAAGAATACAAGTCCTAAACGTGCGCTAATGGTGCAGCCTCTGCGTTCAGACTAATCACAAACATTTGGTATATTATTTCAGAAATGTATTTTCATTTTAATACCTACGTACCTTCGGGGCACAACGGAGTACGTTGAGATGTTATAAATTACGTTAAGATTAATTTTCCGAGGAAGTCGATTGAGTTATCCCAAAAGGCACGTGTTCGTCATTATGGAACAAAATTATTTAAATTAAATAATCATTTTGAAAAATACGTACCAAACGACTATGCTCTATTATGCAATTCAAACAATTCTCCTCAAGCTAATTCAAATAATTCTCTTTTTTCTTCAGTAAACTGAATTTATAAAATTATTTTGTTCAGAAATACAATTGCAGAAAAAAAAAGGTAAGTTTTATTTTAATTCAGCACTTCGAGATAGTCATTTTTACATTGAGTATATTCGTTAAGATTCGAAACTAAAATTGTAACCGGCAGTGTAGCAATTTTAATCATTTTCGAAACAAATCGTATACCTAGTTATTACTAATTACAAATTAACATGTTTTTTTAACACTAAATCGCTTCATAATTAAATAATATTTTATTTTTCACGAGCAAAGTATGAAATTAATATTAACATAACCGTCATTCGGAATAAAATAGACTTGGTAGATTTACTGACTCAAAAAGTTATTGAAAAAGATATTTATTTCTGAATTTCAAGTGAGATTTTTGATTTTTCTTTTTAAGATTAATACATTTAAAATGTAGCTCCGAGGATCCAGGGTGGACAAAAAAACACCCTCAACTCTTGAGTGGGGTATGATCATTTTTAAACAGTAATAATGTTTACACTTATAACTAAAGACTAAACTTGTCTGCACAAAAGTATACGAAATATGCAAGGGAACATTACAAAATATGCAGAATAAAATTTCAATTTTGATCATGTTTTTTTTTTTTTTAATCGAAATTCGTAATTTATTTTAAGTATTACTACAATAATTATGTATATAATATGTACGGTGCAAACGTGTAATATTAAATTTTCGTTATTAGGTAGGTATGAGCGTATTAAATAATACGTGTAGTCAGTTACAATTTGTAAGCTAAATATTACGATAATTATTATAAACTAAGAATAAGTTTAATTTTTAATTATTTATGCATTTCGAATTCGAATTGTACAAACCAAGCAAATGGTATGTTTTTGTGGTATTGTTTTTACATGTTGTTTTGCGCATACTATTACCAACAAGATAAGATGGAATAAACAGCATTAAGCTAAGACAGGTACAGCCACGTCTGCACTATAAAATTGCTAGTATAGGCACTATCTGGGTAAAAATAAATATTCTTTGAAACTTTAAATATACAAACGCAATAGTTTATCCATCAAGTTTTTATACACATTCGCACAAAAGTTTAAATTTCATAAACAACCTTTTGACGAGCAAACATTTGGCGAACGACAGTGCAATTGAATCGTTTGATGTGTCGATGATCGAGCCCGCACGTATTAATCAGATTACGATTGCAGCAGTCTGCATACCTGTTGGATTTAACGTTTGACAGAGTATCTAAGTGCCCGAGTAAAAATAAAACTCCACACTTCGACCACAACACATCGGTTTATTTATGCATTATTCATATTTAAGACGGACAATCATTTTTATACGTTACCTCGTCCACATTGCGGGAAAACCTTCCATAGGCTGCCAGCCGGCTGGGGGAGGATAGCCTTTTTTTACAATTCGATGGAGCACAAACGCTACCCAACGATTTAAATCCAAAAGCACACCGAAGTACGACACTATTGAGCACAGAAACGCGATCAAATAGTTGCCATATTTATTTATATTTTATTCATCGAAGTAAATAATAATAATAATAACGAGGTTAGGAAAAAAAGCAAGTGAAAAAAAAGCATATTATGGAAAAAAAAGCAAATGAAAAAAAAGCATATTGGAAAAAAAAGCGAAAACCAATTATTATTATTTTAGGTATAAATTTTACATAATAACAAACATTACTACTAAAGTATTAATTTTATTATTATAACCTATGCTATAGCATACTTGTGAATTATTTTGATTAAACTTATATTTCGGGAATAAATAGACCAATTGGAATTTCACGGCCATGTAAAAAAACTAAATTTCGAAATAATCACCCAATCTTCCCACCTGCTACGTGGAATGTACACGAAACAACAACTATTAAAAATGCGTACTAATAATCAAACAGAAGGATTTAATCATCGATTTTCTGAACTCGTTAGGTATAATCATCCCTCTATTTCGACACTGATTAAAAAAATTAGATTAGAGATAGATTCAGATAGCACTATCGTGTTGATGCACTTAACATGTAATAACTACACTTATGACTTATTTTAATATTATAATATACATAATATTATATTTAATTAATGAATTATTTTTATTTGATTTTTTTTTTTGAACAAGCTATTTGTAATAATTTATACCTATAATAATAATAATTGGTTTTCGCTTTTTTTTTCCAATATGCTTTTTTTTCATTCGCTTTTTTTCAATTTGCTTTATTTTCCATGTGATTTTTTTTCACTTGCTTTTTTTTCCTAAACTCAATAATAACAGTATGTTTAAAAGAATATTGTTCGAAAAAATTAAACGTCGTCGACTTAATTAACATCCTGTCGTTTTTTTTTTGTTTATCTTATAACAATCGAATCAGTGTAAAAGATACAATAATAATTGATGTGAAACGGTGTGTGTAGACGACCGATAATCGTGTTCGAGTGAGCTGACAATGACAAAATACAATAATTCGACACTGAAAGGAGTAGGTACTATGGTGAATGAATGTGTGTGAATGTGTGATACTTGTTGATTTTCGTAAAAATAGTTCTGAATTTGTTTACAAATTGAAATTTTCACTCTTATTGAAGTGTTCTAATATTTCAATGAAATTATGAAAAGAAAATATATATATACACATTTTTAAACGTTTTCGATCACAAATGATTATAAATGATTGTTGTTTACGGACAGAAATCGATAACGGTAGAATGAATGTCCGATCGACCGAGGTGTACGCATTACCATGTCAAATTTTAATAATGGCTATAAACTAGATGGAAATTGTATTCTAATTAATAATATTATCGTTTGGTTTATCGCTAAGTAGCCGAAACGTCATTGATTGGTAGTTTATTAATTATTTTGCCTTCGGACGACGATACTTATAATTTTTCATTCAAATTTTATCGTTTAAAGTGATCGGCAAGTAAATATTTAAAAAAAAAACGGTGGCTTGGCGTGGTGCGTTGGCTGCTACCAGTTGCGAAATGCGACTGGAACTAAGTAATGGCCACAGCTCCTAGCTCCCGGATGGGTGACCATCCGGGTTCATAGGGTAGTAAAAAACCTTGCCACACATACGCGTGTTTGCTATCTACCGTAAAAATAGCAAAAACAACATTACCCCTGCCACAGTTCATAACCCTTACAACAAATAATGGCCTTAGTCGCCGGGCTTAAGTTCAATAATAAAAAATAAATAAATAAAAAAACGTTTGATGAAAAATGTTTCTAGCGGTTTTAATGTTTAATATGTTTTTATTAAAAATGAATGCAGATACAAAAGAAATTATGATTAATCTGTTGTTGATAGAGAATTTTATTCTAATCCTGTTCAAATGAAAAACGATAGATGATTCGGTGGGTCCCCAGTTCGAAAATATCCCACGTACTGTTTTTTCCATACAACTCTCATAATACTAAAACTATTATATTAATTTGCAGTCCATAATTTCGGTAAATATTAATTTACTGTTCATTTAGGGCGTTGACGGTTGTAACTATAGTGATGCGACAAGAGAATATTCTCTTGCAGATTACTACCGGGTAGGTAATTTTTTTTCTGTTTTGTGTCATAGTGGTGTGGTTATGTTTGAAGTTTAGTATTATTGGTAATTAATTATACATTTTTTATTTTGTACATAATTTTATAATTTTATTAAAAAGACATTGCATAATCGAACAAGAAGTTATATTTTAATTTTTTAATTTTTTTGGGTTACTATGAAAATATATTGAATTATGTATTGTTCTAGTGATCTATAATATAGTAGTACCGATAGGAATTAATTTTTTTTTCACGTACCACTCATGTGTATTGTGCGATGTCTTATACCAGTCTTGTACCGCTAATGACTAGAAAAATTCAAAATTTCAATAAATTTATGACAATAATAACGTATAAGTGTAATAATTTTGGGAAAAACATTTTACAAGATATTCAGTACCTACCTATTCACACAAAACAAAAAAATAATATTAGATCTGTTAAAATCATAAGACTATCGATTTGTTCATTTTTTGAACTTGCACCATTTAATATAAAATGTGACGCCACCATGTAGTTTTCTGTGTACCAACAGTGGTCACAGCATGATAATTGTTGGTATAAAATGTTTGTATATTGAAAATCGATTCTGAGAGGAGATGTTTTGTCATATTTAAATTGAATAGTTAAAAAAAATAGATGAAATCGGAAATATCTCATAGCTATAAATAACATGAAATTATGGTATAGTTTTTTGTTTGATAGATGTAGAAAAACTGTTTGGAAATCTTCTTTCTAATGTAAGCTGTGTAAATGAAAAATGTTATGTATTTCTAACTGAAAAATAACCTACGAAATTTGAAACTTGTCCCATGGCAATAAATAGCTCAAAAATAAACAAAATAGTTTGAACATTTTACCATTTATGGAAAATGGTAATTTTAATTTTTGTTGAAAATGTCGAGTGTCTAAGGTTATTAATTTTTGAATAACACTAAAAAATAAAAAAAATACTAATTCAAGTATTTTGATAAAAAGCTACTAGGAATCGTCAAAAGTATATCGACTAGATTCACTCTTCTATGTTGTACCGAAAACCATTATTGACATTTTCACCAAATGTTTGTTTCACCGTTTTGCGTAAAGTATGGTTCAATTTTCAAAATATTTTAACATTTTTTGAATCGTTTATGGACATTTTAAATTTATCTTCTTAAAGGTTCTTATTTAAAAATTACAAAAAAAAAAAAAAAATGTCTGGGTCATAAACCTTGAACATATAATACGATTTTATTCAAAAGTGGTTATAATAGAAGTTCAATAATACTAAAGATACAATATAGGCAAGGTTGTTTTTATAAATATTTAAATTCAAAGTTTTGACAAAATTCATCCCAATCACGAACACTTGCAAATGTTGTTGTTCTTAGCAATACAAAAAAAGTTCAATTTTTGTTGCTAAGGATTCAAAATTCTAAAAGAAGGTTTTTCATTAGTACTTTATACCAATAAACACAAAAATATATAAGCGCAGTTTTTTTTTATAATTGTTTGAAATTGGTCAACAACAAATTGGTGAATTTTGAACGAAGAATATCGATTTTACTTGTTTCGCTGTGAATTTAAAATACTAAATCTCTTGTGCTCGATACTTCAGAGTATATTATTATTTTAATTCATACCTACACACCACGACATTTTCCAGTGCAATGTTTTCGGCAAACACTAATATTCAGCCCATACCGTCTAACGCCTAACGTCTAATGGGCAAATTAATTAATCGAACAACAACCGGTAGCACTGCAAAATATACTCAGGGACCGTTTCCGCAGTCGAAATCGTTTTTGGTACTCTCGACGATTCGATTTGGTCAAATATTCAAACCCGACACGATGTCCATCACTGCAGTTTAACATACAGACGATGAGCGGTGCCCACTAGAACAGCCTTTTTATTTCATTAATTCGTGTAGATCTGTGCAAACACATTTTAAGACGATAATAATTCAGCGGATAATTATTTTGAAACGCTACAATAATAATTATGCTTCTAGCGGGGACAACCGAGAATTCGGTTCATAGCGCGTGGAAAATAATTGAATAAAATATGTTTTTCGTCGGTAAACAATTCGCTTTCGTATAATGTTGACTCGAGTGCGCGTGCCCGTAATCGCATATTCGAAATAATGTATTATGTTGTTTTTTTTGTTGTTGTGGTCGGCAGATTCGTTTGACGTGTGTGCTCGTTACGGTTAATCCCGAAATATCTGGCTAAAAAGTTAAAAAGCCCCCACATTTCTGTCCCCATTTCTCGGTACGGTGCGGTCTTGAAAAACACTCAGCTTTGGCGTACAACTCAGATGCGAACCGCACACATAGGAGGCAGCTTACGAACGATTTTCGGAACAGTTACAATAACAATAATAATAGTCATTATTATTATTATTATTATTATTATTATTATTATTATTATTAAGAGTCGATAGGACGCACTTACAATGCACTACTGTGTCAAGGTCGAAAAACGGAGTTTTAATTTTAACCAGGTAACGGCGTAAACTATGCAATACCCGGAGATTAACCACCGACGTTTTTTTTTATCGCCCAAGATAAAACATTCTCACTTCATGCACATTTTTTTTTAACGTCTACCGTTGTTTTTTGACATTTTTTAGCGTTTATACTTCAACAACGGTCGTAAGCTCATGTACCTAGGTAAATCTGGTCTTTAGTTATAATCATGCAAAATATTACAGTTTGAACATTTTCTCAACCCATCCAATTAGCTCAGTTATTAACCTATTCGAGGACCAACTTATCTGCTTCAATTTTTCCCCGATAATCGTATTCAACGCAGATATTGTTTGTTGTTAAGTCAACTCTCTGGATCCTTATACCCACGTTTTTAATTAATTATTTTTTGAAAAACATTCAAATATCGCACTTGAAATTTCGAAGTTGCACGTATAATACTGGGTAATTTTTTTCTCCAAAAAACGGTAGCGTGGAACACCCTCAATCGTGAGATTATTTTGTGCATTTTTATACTGCAATGTTTTACTTACTTATAATTCAAAAAACATATTTACCTCGGCACACTGTGCACTTATAAAATAACTGTAATATAACATTTTTATTTTCAAATTCTGATTCAAAAGATTCATATATGATATAAAAATACGTAGCAATTTCAGTACGGCTTCAGTGCGTGTATTAAGCTGTGAGTAAGGTCCAAAAACTAATAGTGTTCATTTGAAGCAGGTAATGCAAGCCCGAAAATACCCGTGTCTTGAGCACGGCTCGATTTTGGTTTTAACTACCCCATTGATCAAAGACAAAAAATTCTCATTTTTTACAACATTGTCAATTCTCTGGCGGTCTGCCTATACAACCTGAAGACCTGACCATGTACGCGTCTTATGAAGTATTTTCCATTAGGAGTGCCGTTTTTTTTCAATTTCACAAAACTTTCATTAAAATAACTCATTTATGTGAAAAATTTGTTTACTGTGTCCAAACAATGTTACAACACGAAAACACAGGTTGGTTTATTGCAGTGGTTCTTATTATGTTTTGTTCGCAGAGCCCTTATATTCCTAAAAAAAAAAAAAAATAAAAGACGGAGCCCAAAAATCCAGAAATGTCTATTTGAGGCAACAATAATTCATAAACAATGATGTTAATTATAAAAAATATGTGGATTTATGAACAGTTTACGGTCGTAAACGTTTAAAATAATACATATTATATTGGTATGGTCCAAAGAATGTTGAATACAAGTATAAAAATTAAAAACGTAACTCAGAAATATAATAATAATTTAATTAATACAGGTAATATATGCCCAGGGAGCCACGGAGCCCCTGGACTACTCTCGCGGAGCCCTAGGGCTCCACGGAGCACAGTTTGACAACCGCAAGTTTATCGCATCGAATACTAAATATAACAAATAATGTTAATAAACAGTTAATAATAGATAATAGATACGCGGTTGATAACCTCTACTACTGTATGAAATTGTAAGGGGTTTTTTTGCGACTGTGGTAACCGATAAAACTACTGGAACCATTTTGGCTGAAATTGTTTATTTTTATGCCTGACAGTGCGCTGAATGTTTTCGTACCACTTTTGTTAGCAAACGATTAATTAATTTTAATATGATTGTTATTTTTTTTGCTCTTTTTATCTTGCTGTCGTTCTTCGAACATTTTGAATTAAGTTTTTGTTGATTATGATTTTTTTTAAAGCAGTATTACTGTTGTATCATGTATAATATATAAAAAAAAAAATAGTGTTAACTAGGTTAAGTAAACATTCATATGTAACAGGTAAAATACCAAAACAATCAACTCATACAATACTCAATAGTCAATTATGTAATACAATAACAATTAGTATAATTTTAAGCATAGTCAGTAAGTATAATGCAACTAGGTTAAGCTTAATATCGATACTACCAATAGTACTTCGATTGTAATATTGATATATAAGTAATATGGGAAGACAGATAGAGGATCAGTCAGCGGTGATCGTGTGTTTCGATCGCCACTGGACGTTAAAGTTTTAATAAAAGTGCTTAATAATAATTATTGTTTATTTGTGTACGTCTGTGAAACGGCGTATACGACATTACGAAATGCACGTCTTAATTATTTTCTTAATAATTGTGTTGTTGATGTGCATACAACTAATGTTCTCGCGGAGATTCCGTTCGTTGCTTCTTTTTTTTTACAACCTATTTTGACAAATAAAAAATCTAACAATAGTGCCTACCATGTAATAATGTATATTATTTTTATTATTTATCTATTATCAACATCATCTCTAATGTCAGGTTTATATTAAATTGTTGGTTCTTATTTTAGTTCTTCCTGTTTTTTCATAAAAATATCGAGCATAGGTCAAAGTTGATGATCATATTTACACTAAAAAAGTAACTTTAGACGTCAAAATAAAAAATAAAACACTACTCAATGTACAATCAATACATTCATCACTCCGGTCATTAGAATAGAAAACAAAAAATATACGTTTCCTTGCACTATTCGATCGGCGAGGATGGGGCATACATATGTGGGGGATGTTCTACTTTCCCGCGTCTCATTCACATTCTGGCGAGTTTCTCATGCCCCATATTTTGTGTAAGAAATCTGCACATCTATACCTTTCGAAGTTTTTATTCCACAGGTTGCGTTGTATGTCGAATCTCGTGTGTAAATAACCAGGTTATTGTGTGTTACATAGAAGCTCGTCGTTCTCCACTGCAGTAGCCCGTGGTCCAATATTATGTTCTTATTAAACAATATCGTACTGCCAGTACAAGAGGGCCGTATATCAAAAAAGGTAAATTGTACAGGAGAGCGTTTTTAAGATTCAATAGCTTATAATAATTAACAAATTATCTTCAGCCAGATATAAGTAAAACAAATTTTATTCAATATTTTCTTCTGAGTTTGATGATGTCCTTTTTAAGAACTTAAACTTACCAGAAATAGTATTTATTTGTATAAAAATAAATATTTTGAGATATATGGCCTTATTGCATTCACAATTTTATTAAATGACCATTTATATTAATAATGATTTTATTATTACCATAATTTATTATTTTTCCAACCGTAAATAATGATGTAAGACTGATGACTATAATATTAATATTATATTATGATTGTTATTATTGTGCTCTATAAATAATAATATTAAATACAAAATTTGTTAAGAATTTCAATTATTGAATAATTGCATATTAAATAAAAATGTGTTATTTATTTAAAAGGTATTAACTCAGTTTCTAATAATTAAAACAAATTTAACTTTTTGAAATTTTGAAAATATTTAAAAAAAAAAAATACTTTGACAGACAAGATTCATGATTCAATTTCACTTTTATCACACTAAAATGAATCACAAATTAAAACATAATATTTTAATAAAAGTTAACATAAAAACATAAAAACATAAAAACATAACTATAAAAATCAAATCAACATCATAGTAATTTTAAATGCTTAATTAATTATGAGTCTTATTCATGGTCTTCCTCAGTAGTTTCGCAATTATTAGTATTTAAATTATTGTAAAATGACTTATAATAATTTGGGATACAATTCGCATCGCATAAGCTAATTAAATCTTTTTTTTTTTTAGTGATGTTATTTCAGGTGGCTTAGAATAGGCTTGTTGTAGATTAAGGTCATCACCAAGAGCTTTGGGTCTTCGTCCTCGAATTGCAACTTTTTATACTGAAATTATTATTATTAGACTGCACTTCAACTTTTTCCAATATTCTTTATCGGGAACTAGTCCACGAATTCGTTTTTTTAGATATGAGGGCCAATACAGACGTAGCCAAACAAACCTTGCCTAAGGCGATATTTCTTAGCAAATTGTGATTACTGAATCTTTGTCGAGTTACGGTTAGGTTAAGATGCATTTCTCGATAAGTAACCTGTGCTTGACCCACACCCTGTAATGTTTGATTTTGTAAAAATGATTTGACTTCCTAATTTTGAAAATCACCTTGATATTATTTCCTAATTTTTTGCTATTTCTCGGCGTAACACTGGAGTAAAGTGACATTGGTTAAAGTTTGTGGGCCAAGTAAACTAAACGTTACACTGTATTATTTTATTTTTATTTTTGTTTCGAATTACGTAATTCGTAGGTAATTCGTGGGTACCTAGTACCTACTGTATATTTTCTCAGCAATCCAGTAAGTTATACTGTACATTTTTAATAAACTAATAAACCATAATATTTTATGATTTGTTCATTTTCACATCAAATTTATTTCAATGTATAAATTATATTTTAACAATTATTTATAAGCTTAACTTATTGAACCATAAAACAATATCTTGTAGTTTTCATATCGTTAGTTTTTTGTTACAAAATACTATGTATACATTATAGTTCTGAAACTAAAAATGCTTCGATTACAGATGACCTACTTGAATCACTTTCCACTTTCTATGGTTGGAAAGACATCAGTTACGAGTGAGAGCAAGCGAGAAACGATTTCAGCAATCGAGCAGAAAATCATGATAGAGTTGTAAACAAAAAGTTCCATCGATAGTCTGTAATTAAGTGTATGCAGCTGTTAAAAAAGTTTTCACGCTGAAGAATGTTTTGTATTGAAACCACGGAAATCGTATTAAATTTAAAACAACTTTGGGTAAAAATCGAACTTTAATATTTTTATTTGACTAGGATAACGAAATAAAAACAAACGAAAATTATTATTAATATACTTTTACATGTTTGAACGAAATCGATTGATAAAATTAATATTCAACACTTTATACAGGTGTATCAACGAAATATTAAATAATATGTAAGTACTCAAGAGATGATAATATTTAAGATAAAAGGAACATCTTGACTGCAGTGTACCTAAAATGCCTACCCAAGACGCCGTGTTATCATATTTTTTAAAAATATTTAAATAATCATATTATAATGACTTCTAAAGAATCTGTTTGTATAATATTATGTATTTTAATGCAAACATGTCACATTTTAGATGTTTAAGACAGTAAGTAAAATCAAACAAAATAAAATAGAACGATCATTAAAAAAATATACCGATAAGGTAACGAGACAGAATCGATATCCAGCCAAGGAATGTATTGAAAACATATTCTATACCGATTAATAATATATTAGTTTTAAGCTATTTATAAAGGCTTCTAATATTAATATAATTAAGTGGTATTAATTTGTATTATCATTAATACCAGTGTAATAAAATTACAGTATATATCAATGTCTTATTTAATGCAAACTATTCAAATAGTTATAAAAATTGTTTGAGCTAACTTAGTATTGATTTTCCGTGGAAAGTGGTGTGTGTCACTACCATTAACAAATATAACATAATTCCTCATACTTAAAACCTAAAAATATAAATTAAAAAAAAATTGTACAATAAAGGATTTAAAAATATAATTACATCTGATGTAAATGTGGGGTGACTCCTTAATCATCTCCTCGTGTACCTACTTATTTTCAGTAGGTATATAAAACGATTACAAGGTGTACTTAGGCAAAGACTTTTTAGTTTTAATGACGTAAAAAACAAATATCGTTTACGGACTAGTTTAAAATAAAATTGGCGCTTACTGGGCATCCAAATTTTATTCGAAAACATTGCAAACGAATAATAATATCATGAACGTCGGTCTAAATGACATGACGTCAGTACGACATCATATTATGGTCACTATATAGCGATGAGCTTTATTATGATCGTATGACGAGACACATAAAAGTTAAACGAATACATTTACTGAATTTGATTTATATTTTTTTTTCCTTCTTTACACCGTGATGCAATCAAGCTTGTTACGATTAAACGATTAAGCTATTAAAATAATAAATTAATTACTTATTATAAATTTGTATTTTGTTGTATTATTACTCGTTAATAATTTAATTCATTAATTAATCATTATTTGGCTGTAATCACGGTGTTTATATAAAATTCGATAATTTTTTTTTTCTTTAACCATACCTAACTCTAGTTTTTCCAATTTTGGTTTTGAGTACTAGTGGTTAGATCAAATTCCCTTGAAAAAAAACAATAAATCCAAAAATGAGATTTAAAATAGGGTTTGCAGTTAAAAAAAAAAACAAAGTTTGTGTTGAGCATAATACATGGGTTGACAAAAGTGTAAGTCATAGAAATGTATGGTTAGCCATTAGCCTAGTCGAATGTCCCGCAATTTCGTTCCAACGAGATTGAAAATTATTTACAGGGTGCTTAGTGATAAAGTGTACCCTTTTTCTATGAAAACACGAGACCTACATAATAACAAATATATATATATATATCGTACGTATATATATATATGGCTAATAGAAATACCACGAAGTGTTGTCGACGGGCGGTCTCTCCTCGAGTACGACACGTCCACGTGTCTAATGCCATAATATTCTCAGTAAAATAATATAAGTCTTCGAAAATTAATCATAATATTATTATTATTTACGCCATCGTCGTCGAGTCACAGAACACATGTTTCGACTGGAATATTTCGACTACTTTTGATAAATTTATAGACATTTGAAGTTGAGATATTTTTTTGGTTTATTTTTGATGAATGCCTATAGTAAATTTTCGTTGGGCCAAACAGCTTGAAAATGTTATACGAGGTTCCTCATAAGCTGTTTTAAGTAACAGTGGAAAAATATTATGGACACAAATTCTAGTTTTTTTTGTACATTTAATCATTTAAAGTTCGAATTTTAACGAACTTAATGAGAATCTCGAAAGTTTGAAAAAATGTATTTTGTAGTTAAAATGTATAAAATGTTGAATTCTGGCAGCTGAGAATCGAAAATGTCATAGAGTAACCGACAAATCTACAAAATATAATATTATATTATTAACTGATTATTTTACAGTTATTTTGTTTTAGTTCAAACGAAATTAGTTACTTGAAAGGACAATAACAATTTTTTTAATTTAAAAACAAAATTCATAGGTATACTTGTATTGCATGTTATCTTATCTCAATACACAAGATGATGTTTTTAAATGTATAAACGTATTTTTTAACACCATTAAAAAAAAAAAATTTAAGCTTTGACTACACTTGAATTAAGTCGTGAAAAAATTTAGAAAAATGCATTTAAAATGTGGCTCAATGAATGTAAAATTGAACAAACAACAAGAAAAAACGTGTTTTCAAAATAATTACCTGGGTAAAGTGCAATTCAGCTGGTTGAAACACGTAGATGTGTATTTTCCCCTCAGTAACGGTTAGTATAGAATACCCTTAATGCCAGAAAAACTGTAATAATTTCCTTACTTAAAACATTTGCGTACAAATGTAAATATCGTAAAAATCCCTAGGACACTCTGCTAATGAAAATATGAACATTTATTTTTCACATCTCCGTGGTTGTTGAACGCTTCATTTTACTGCATCGCTTGTGTAGTGAAATAATAAAAAAAAACAGAAGATAGGAAATGGAAGTAAATGCGTTTAGGGAGGTGTTAGTCTTAAAATATTGATAAAAGAAGGAGCACGGCTACCTTTGTGTTTTATTATTTATCAGTAAGAATTATATTTTGTGATTCGTCCTGTGATCACTATTATACCACTCAATAATATTGTATTCATATAAATGTGTATCACTTTTGTCGTTTAGTCGGAAAATATTTGTATATATGATCTCTTTTGGTGTGGGTCGATGCCCGCTGTTATCATACAATATTTAGTCTACAATATCCTATTATAGTTCATGTACTATATTGTGAAAATTTTAATTACTGTTCTAATATTACTGTTCTACAATATCTTACTTATGTCTGTATTTAATACATTAGACTTTTCATAGTCGTTTACCTCAGACATTACTCATATTTTATTAGAATATATCAAACCGTATATAAGTCCAAAAATAAGTAGTAGTACATCATTTTAACAGACTCCGTGAGCACTTTATCTAGTCTTATAGCAATTATTAACATAACGATAATGTTATAATTAATAAAATAATAAATTTGACTAATACGTTTAACAATAACTTAATCTTCTCGTGGATTCCCGGGCACTTCGGGATAACTGGTTATGAAAGAGCGGACATACTTGCCCAGTAAAATGCCAATTAATCACATCGACTAACCCTATGGAATATGCAATCTGAAAAAGATATAAAAAAGTTATCTTCAACCGAATTAAAAATAAATGGCAACACGAATTTCTAAAAATGAACGCTAAATTAAACGAAATATAAAGAACAATAGAAAAATGGAAAAACCTTATGTCTTTCGAGAGAAGAGACGAAGCCGTATTACATTGGCTCGGAATAGGTCATACACACCACACACATGGCCACTTCATGGACAAATAGTCACCAAAAACCTGTCTTACGTGCAGATATAAAACTTCGATCAAACATATTATCTTCACCGGATGTAGAGACACGAAAGACAAAAACACAAAATTCCTGAACACCTGCAGTGGCGGCTCGTCGTTGGAGTCTTTGAGACGGAGACTCGCCATAAAAAAAATTGGTAATGCAATAAAGAAAAGTTTGAAGGTAGTTCAAAACTGTATTATAATTTAATATATTTATCCATTTTGAAAATAACTGTTATGGTTTTCGATATTAATATTGATATAGTTATAGTATTATAATGTCTTGTATTCTATTTTTATTACATTATTAACGAGAAGACTGGTGTCATTATTAAAATAATAATACGGTCGAAAAATATCGATTACGACGACAACGGTCGCTGGTTTAGGAGTCTACTGTTCGGGGGACTCGATTTATTGTGTGTACAAATTTCATATGCTAGACAAGGCGGAGGACGGGGGGTAGATGGTGTAAATCAGGCATGTCAAACACAAGGCCCGCGGCTACCAATATTAACGGAAAAAACAAATAAAATATTAATGTCTTGTGACGACTATTTTAGGTTCTTAGTACTTAGAGAATGGTTTTTTTGGTATACAGTATCTTGCTGTCTTATCTTCCGATAACCTATAATCGAATGAGGATTATCGATGGTTTTACATATATTTATATCTATAAGATCATAGGGCATAGATTAATAATTTATATCGTTGGTTTGCGGCACGCGTGTTAGTCGTTCGATAACCAGAGTTTAAATTTTGTCACGTTTATTCCTCTGTAAATTCAATAGTTAAAAATGTCTCTATCGAAACCTAGTGGTAGTAATAAACGAAAAATTACCGATGAACATCGTCAGTTTCGAGAAAATCGGGAGTTACAATGTTTTTGCAGTGAAATCAATAATAAAATACTTTTTTTTGATGCCAATATAAGTTTGTACCTGGCGTTTGAGTAGACGCAATATATTTAAGTTTTATTTTGGATTTAAATCTATTGATTTAACTCTTAAATGGGATAAGAGTAAGGTAGTGCTTCAAGACATCGGAACAAAACAATAATACGACAATCCATGCGGTTCCAGTGTGAATCCATCCGAAGAGTTTGAGTGATTTCAAGACAATCTAATCGTGGATCACTAAGCCTGAGATTCTGAGAGATCGAGACTTGAGAGACTGAGATTCCGAGAGATCGAGACTCTGAGAGACTGAGATTCCGAGAGACTGAGAGTCCGTGAGACTGAGAGTCCGAAAGGACTTCTCCGCGTGAGTGATACGTATAAAAAGCATAGCTAATTTCGTCATCCCTTCGGTTGTTGTGCTACGTCTGAATTCTCTTGTCTTTGGACGATTGTTGAATTCTTCATTATAATTATTGTCGCATAATATTCTCGGACGACCGAGATGCAATATTAATAATGGATGGTTATGTGTGAATGTAGGTCACTTGATATTAATATTATTGTGTGATGTTTATATATTGTGAACCATGAATTGTATGATCTAAGCCCGGAGGTATGTTAATTTCTTTATAAAAGCGACTTAATTGCGTTTGATTTATAGCACTCAAATACACTGGTACTGGAAATATCCGTCTTATAATTTATTAATATTTTATAAAGTATATTATTTGCATATTACACTTATTTTCATTAAATTTATTTCTCCTAGCTAACAATAATTATATCACAGCTATAGTAAAAGCGTAACGCTAATTTATGCCGTTTCCGTACAATATTTAAAGAATACAAATCAAGATTTACGAATTAAAAACAAGAACCCGAGCCAAATTGTAATTTCGAGATTTTAATGCAGAAAAAATGTGCACAAATTAGTGTAAAATCGTTAATTCACAAAAAAAAAAAATGTTAATCGACTATTTGGATTTGAGTGGCGATATTGAAATGCGTATTGGTAGACGAGAAAACATAATCGCCGAGGATAATAATGAAAAAAAAAAATGCCATCAACCGCGCTGCCCTAACCGCAATCAATGATGTCTCCGTTGTACGACAAGATGACACTTTATTGTGTTTTCGTTAATTCTTTTTACGCTTGATGGAGTCATTTCTCATGTCATTATATAATATTGTTGTTTATAAACACAGTCGTCGTCTTCGTAGCAACAACCACGCTCTGTGAAGTCTCTAATTTATTTTTATCGGAACCACTCGACACGAACTGTTGTCGAGCGTGGTTTTGACTATCGCAATACTCGTATTTTTCTGGGGGGGGGGGGAGAACCCAGTAAATCAGTTTTCTAATACGCTTTCTTGTCGCCGAAAGCTATTTATAAGACTCGACGAGGGAGAATAATAGTACTGCGACGCATCGCTCGGGTGTTTTTCGTTTGGAAAAACCGTTGTGACACCGCAGCTACATACCTGTCAATTTCGCTATCGTCGTTTCGGTTTTTATTTCCGTTCATCCCGTACATAATATTATTATTCTTTTTATACCCGGCCTTTGATCGCCCTCGGGCGTCGACACGACACTATAAAACCTCAAATAAACCGGAAGCGATTTTTATTTTCTCGCCCTTCATATCTGATGACGATTTGATTGCTGATTTTTTTTTTTATTATTTTCTATATCTATTCCTTCGGTTTACGCGGGTTTTTTTTTTCTATTATTATTTATCCATCACGGTTTCCAATTATCAGTATACGTTCGACGTATCTCCGGGGTCACGACAGTATTCCCCATCTGTCTGTGACCCGGTGACGTCAATTCGCACGGGAAACGTGCAGTGCTCACGCCTACTCATTTTTTACCACAACTCTGCATTATCCCGAGTAACAATATATCAACGTGTATTATCTATTAACGTTCAATTAACGAGCGGTTCATATTTTTATTTTCTAATTTTACGAAAAAAAAAAAATTTAATCGATAATATTAGTTGTCGTTTGAGGAATAGTGTTTTAGTATTTTCCCAACATTCATTTTACTAACAAATATTATAATATTATGTGCAATGACGTTAGTAATTTTTTATATAACCAAACCAATACAATTTATACATCACTTTATAGAGCGCTTCAACTTTTTACAGTTTAATAATTTGGTACATTAACTGTTGTCAAATGAGGTAATTGTAACTGCAAAAATAATAATTTTATGACTAGTATTTTTTCTTGTTTATTTCTCTTATTATTATAATTGTATCGGAATAGTAAATCACTTACAGAATTGTACTTTGACCAATTTTTAATTATATTTTAGTAAATCAGTAACGAGATAAATTTGTAATTACCTCCATACATTATTATTACTAATAAAGTCATTTTTGTTCCGTGAGTAAAGTAGTCGATTACTGAAACCAGGTATCTTAGTTAATTTTAAAAAATATAAAAGATTTAGATAACATATAATTAAATAAATAATCGGTGAATGAAAAATGTCTTCTTCATTTGTTTTCAATATTAAAATTTCTATTTTATGTAAAAACATTCATATTGTGTTACAGCAATTCAAACGATTAATTATGTTTTTACTATCTTACACTTGCATGGGTACACAAGTTTATACAAAATAATTGAACAATACAAATATTTATTTATTTTTAATCATTGTTATAAAATGTGCATTAATAGTTGAACTAAATATATTTCATAAATATTTGGTAAATATTTTACTAGGAATATTAGCTTTAAGATGTTAAATTATTTACGATAGTATATTAAAAATTGTATAAGCAATTCATTATGATGTATACAAAAGTTTTTTTCTTAATAGTAACAATGTGTTATAACGTTTTTTTTTTTAGTTATCACATACAAAATAAGTACATCACTGATATTCCACCTAAAGTCAACCAAACGCGGCTGTGTAAAGCTAAAAAAATATATAAAAATTCACGCAAGGAATATCGCTATGTACGCAGTACTCGTAATTGTGTAACGTGAGTTTATCGAAACCATGTTTATAAAGTTCATATTTTTCACCTACATCCATTATGACATATGTTCCGAACGTTTTTTCCACCACACAAATCACTGAAAAATGAATTTAATTCGTTTAATATAACAATCGTACCTATATAATAGTACAATAATGTGTCTACATTTATTTTTACGGACGATGTGCTTTATTTTTAATATTTTTATTTGTTTAACATATTTTCCAAGTAAACAATGTATGTGTTGAAAAGGTTTTCTGTGCTTCATAGAATCGCTGAAAACGATAAATGTTAGATTTTAATTCGAGCAAATAGATTTGTTTGCCTATATTGCGATAAAAAGATTGTTTAGTATACGACTGATAAAACTTGAAAGATTTCGTCTTTTGTGAAGCTACCTTTTAATTGTAACCGTGTTTACTGAATTATCAAATTTCATAACTAATGTTGGGATGTTTAATGTTCATGCGCTAGATAATGAAAAAATATATTGCGTACACAGTACACTTATTATACGCTAAAAAAATAGCCAAATATGAACGAAAAATTGTAAAATATGTATTACACGTTTTTATCTTTTTATTATTTAATGATAATTTACGTTGCATGAAAATATGAATAACCATCACATGTGCATAAATATACAATTAATTAACATAAATGTAATCGGGTATAGTTATAAAATGTCCCTCTTAATTAAGAGAGTTGCACTAAAAAACATATTATGAACAACCGGGGTTGTAACAATCGACGAGCTCAAACAGTAGTCAATGTATATGTCTGAATAGTTGTAGTAACATAAAATAATAAGCAAATAAATAAATAAGCAAAACCTTTTACATAATCTGTAAAATTTACAAATGAACAAACTTAAATTCAGTTTTATATAATTTTTTATATTTACCTCAATACTATTATCAAAATTATGTATTTACGTAACATTATCGCGGTGGATCCCAAATCGAACAATTTATTTTATAACAATAATTAAGCTATATTTTAAACTAAGGATTTGCAAAACAAATTTGATAGTTGGTTATTTGTGCGATCGGGTGATTTAACCTAATAACAATTTAAGGACACATTCAAATTTTGAAGTCCCCCCTCAAAAAAAAAAATTATCAAATTATCTTGAAGAAATGTATTAGCCATACTAAATAGTTTCTCAAATTTCATACTAGCCAATATTTTAATTTGTACTATACTTTTAATTTTCAATTTCAATACAGGAAAAGTTATTTATAATAACAATTTAATCGCAAAATATTGTACATCAATAATCACAAAATATTTTGTTTTCTAGAATACCAATTTATATGACACTGGGTTCTAAATAGTGTGAAATATAAGTCCGTTAAAAAAATTTGTATTAAAATAATGTTAACCGAAAAAAATAGACCTACGTACTAACGTACTTAATGACTGTATTCAAAAAAAGTTTTTTTTTGAGTTTTTTAACTTACAAATGGAGTATTTTTTGGCATATTAATTAAAAAAAGAAATAATCCCAGAAATAACAATAGTATCAGATGAGTGAAAATCAGCATATAGGTAACATTTTGCTAACCAAAAACCATGCTCATATTTAATCGTAATAACCACTGTAAAATTGGTCAATCTACACATAGACGATAAAACTATAAGAGTATTATAGCACATTTTGGTCACAACCCAAAACTAATAACTTCAGTATAATATGAAAAATGTAGTTCAGTAAATTATTACAGATATGTAGGTATTTATCCAATTTTTAATTTAAATAAGAACTCTATTTGGTACTTACTTATATATTTTACAAATTAGTGTAGCGATGTTTTTTAATGAATTTTCATAGAATAATTTGATTTATTTTTACAATACTTGGTTTATGTGATATAATTTCGCAAAAACTAGTAAAAAAGAAATTTCATTCTAACTATTAGGTGGTAGATCAACTGATACACTTATGCCTGGACTCACTTTAATGTATCCATCACTCTAAGGCAGCGTTTCTTAAACTTTTTTATCCGTGAAACCCTTTTTTATGTCTAATTGTATCGTGGACTCCAACAGTTTGTTTTTTAGCCTTTTTTGTTTTTTGTTTTGAACAACAAGTTACTACAGCTCGACAATTAGAGCCACTATTTGTTTCGATATTTGAAATTCGTCGTTTTATGTAAAGATTATTTGTAACAAAAGTTTTAAAAATGTGTTAAAACTTAAAATTTAAAATTTTGAAAAAAGCACTAGTTTTGCGGAACCCCGAAGTGACCTCCGCGTAACCATGCTATTCAACGGAGCACAGTTTAAGAAACTCTGCTCTAAGGAGACCAGAATGAAAAGTATATGGCAGATGGTTTATAACGTACATAATATTATCAGGCATGGATAACTGTACCGGTAAAGATCTGAGATTAAAATGAAAAAAATTAAGTTTTTGATATTTTTCATTTTAATTTTTATATTTAATCATTTTTTTTTTTTTTTTTTTAGTGATTACTAAGTTTATCGGTGGATAAGTTTGCAACACATTTTTCGGTTCTTAAAACACATAATATAGTTGTATACCAACCTTAAACAAACATCACGTGGTATGTGAAACAAACTTGTCATCACTCAGCTCGATCATTTTCAAAGTATGTAGATAGTTCCAAGATGCCTGAATGTTGAATACATTTCAAAATACTTACTAAATTCAGCACACACAAATTTATCAGAAATTTTCCAATTTTGCGTTTTATCTCCAAAGTGTCGTACATGTCAAATGCAACCACGACGGAACATAAGAAAACATTTTTTCCAGATTTATAATTTATTAATGAGAATATATTTTGTGTACTGCAGCTGTGCTTTTTTCGTTTTAAAACAAGTAACAACTATTGCAGATCAACGATGAGAATTCGAAGACCTAATTAACTAGCTTTATTAAGCGTTGAAGCAGATTTTTTGAAATGTTCAAGTATAGCTAAATATTGGTGGTTGATTTTTCCGCATCAAAATATCTAGAAAAAAAAATTGTTCAAATATTTTATACGGTCAACGCAAATATCATTTCATCAAAAATGCTGTTGTAAAGTATTTTAGCCTTAAATATTACTCTGTTATGTACATTACCTATAACCTAAACTAAATGCAATAGGTGCATTGTGTTCAACCGATTGCATTTAAATTAAGTAATAAATTGTCACTGAAGATCGACTGGAAAATATCGCCTGCTGTAAGATTTTGTGTTGATCCAGCCCTAATAAATTAATATCATCGTTGGACGCGTTTACCGTATGTGTAAACGCTAGTCAGCTGTCAGCATTCAGAACTGCTCCCAAAAAATGATTCAAAAACGAATACAAAAACACGGTTCGGTGTGTACGTATTATCGCAATAGTACATAAGTACCGTTTTTATGTTTTTTCGAATTTTATACCTATACCGGCCAAGTGGGATTACCATATTACTGTTTGTTTTTTTATGGATTTTATTTTCTTTCGATGACGTCATGTAGGTTACTGCGTCGGGGATGTGATTTTCGAGTCGGTGGTAAAATAATAACAAAGTGGGTAGAGCCACTAACCGTCGAACACTACGACCAACTCACGTTTTGCAATCACACGGCTGCCGTGAAAACGTGAGACGATTTCACGTGCCGGTCACACATCCACGTTACATTGAAAAATCAATTAAATCAAATTAACAATTACCGATTTGCAATTATAATTGTGCATTTTGGCGAAGAATGCATGGCGAGACCGATCCGGGCATGGTCACTTGTTCAAGCTCAGTATCAAGAAATTACGATCGCAGCAACGGCAAAGTTGTCGACTGTAGTCTACAACAGTGTACTTGCGTTACCATTACAGAGGGAAATTTTTTTTTTTTTCAAATATAAATTGTAAATTTCACATATTATATTTGCGTGACGTATCGAGAAATAAATTGTCGTGTTTCTCATAAGCAATTAGTATGGTTTCGAAAAAATCTAATAATGTAATATTACAATATATAATGATATATTTCCTTTTAGTATAAAATATGCATGAACATTTGTATAACTGAAAAACAGTTTACGAAATTAGAAAAATTTAAATATAAATTAAAATATCTTAAGAGCAGTCAAAATATTTTGAAAATTCCCAGTGTCTACGGTAATTCGTTTTTGAATTACAACAGAATCTCTAAAATTGAATTATGGTAATGCGTTAATGATTTACTGCCAAAAAGCCAATATCGTAAAAACTAAAAATTCAAACATTCATAAAAAATTAATGTTACTTTTCGCTGATTTTTTTTTTGTTTAGTTGAAGGGGGTACAATTTGTGCGGAATATTCTATTGAAATATCTGATGTTATAGTTGGAGGGAAAAACTTATTAATTTCTAACTGAAAATGAATTTGAACATTTTAGAGATTTTGATGAATTTTCTAAAATACGAACTTAAAATGCATATCAAAATAATTGCTCACATTATATTATTGTACTTTAAATAGAGATGGAGAATTCACGAAAAAAAAGGTAAATTTACCAATAATGAGGTAAAAATGGTAAAATAACTAAATTAGAGACATTGTTATTTTTTACTATTTAAAAGATTTAAAAAATGTATCGAAAATATCTATTGTTCTATATTAATTATTAATAATTAGTACATTTTATGAAATATGAATATAATTATTGATATTACGATTTATTAATAATTTAAAGTCAACTAAACTTTCAAAATTCACATAGCCTTTATTTGTTTTTAAGTCAAAACGTTTATACTTAGACTTAACTTCGGTATTAATATTAGTGTAATAACGCAAAAATGGAATAAACAGAATATAAAAATAAAAGAAGTGACCGTAGTTCAAACTCTAGTCTACACTTGCGCTATTATCTTCCTCCTTAAAGTCCCTAAGAAAAATGACAATTATATATTTTTTTAAAACTTCTTGAGAGAATACGAACTTGTCAACTGACCAATTAAAGTTGTTACTGGATCGAGTTTCGGGATGCACAATACAAATCATACAAATGGTAGTTTGACAAACAATAAATGTTCGAGGAAAAACACTTGGGGCTATTTTTTGGAACCGCCAAACAAGTTTAATTTAAAAATGCAGAAAATAATAAATATGCACTAAAAGTTAGCGAAATTAGCGAAAAAATCCTCACCAAAATTTCTAAAAATCCAAAATAAAAGTTTAAGTTTCCGATCATCTGATGTACGAAACGCACTCTGTAAATGTACTCTCAAAGCATTGCCTGCAGAGACTTTTAAGACAGAAAATAACGAATTTCACTTGAAAATCCTGGCCTCACTATAATGACAACACGAGTAATATCGTAATTTCTATCTACGCCAATTAAGACCAAATCAACACTCGCAATTATGTAGCACTCCCCAATAGCTACACGGGGACGGATACGAAGGGATTTTAAGGTTTCTCCAAACAACTTGTACTCGGAAACCCAAAACCTTACCCTCGTTTTTCGGTGTCGAAACCCGCATCTCCAGTCGAGAATAATCCGTATTATTCGGTATACAGCCGCCGGCGCCTTTTACACTCGCTGGATTTGAGAGCAGTCCTCCGAGGAATCGTAAAAACGAGATTATTTATTATTATTGTGGCGTCGAGAAGATAATAATTATTATTGTCGTGCCAAAATCTCTCCCGATTCAGACGACGTGCGAAATGCAATTAAAAACAAAAATCGGATAACCCGAGGCGCTCGTCGTAAGGAGACATTCTGCACATCGTTCTAACACCATTGCGACTGTATAATATGTACTATAATTATTAAATGTATTTTTAAGGACATGCACTTGGGTCGAGCACGTCCATACACATCGGGATTTAATAAATCAACGGCGTTCGATCGCGGGTAAATATTACGGAGCTTATCGACTTACGACGGAGATTCGTCATTGTGTTGTTATTTTAATGTCACCAGACATGTAAATTACTATCTAGTCGAAGCTTCGTATTGTTTCACTCGAGGTTCTCTCTTAGCGTGTTCACCATAGACGTAACTAAACCTTAAAGCTAGGGGGGACTTTAGCCCCGGAATTCGCAGAATAAGTAAATACTGAGTGGTAAGGCTGAGCCCCCTCACCACCCAAAACACATTATCTACACTAATTGACAACAAATGTACGATTAATATTTCATTTTATTATTATAGAGTGTGTGTGTGTGTGGGTGTACCTATACTACGAATATTCAAAAATTGGGAAGTGGAGGTAAACGTGCAATTTTTAGAATATATTATTTAAGTTACTAATTAATGAGGTTTCTAACGTAATTTTATTGAAATAAGAGTGAAAGTTGAACAATTCATATGGGTAACAACTAACAATATAATAACACACTAGCCATTATTAAGCAAATATTTTTTAAATTTCTTATTTACTTAGAACGTTTTATACATCTTTTTCAATAGCTATATTAACTAACTAAGAGAATCGATCCGGCAGTGTTGAAAAAGTTCTATCACCTGTTGGAACAGAAAGTGATAAATATAGCATTTTATATGATTTTGAAAAACAGATTTTTGAACAATACTCTTAAGTCCCTTTTAACACCCCTGATAACTGTTAATCTATTCATTTAAATTTAATTAATTGTATATTTAATATATCCTGAAAATCTAAAAAACAAAATTTGGCCAAGCTACTATAATCATAAATATGTTGACCAGAATACGAACTATCAAACACCAGCACTCAACTTTATACTTATGAAGATCAACCGAAGACGATAATATAACAAAATAATTTAAAATCTAATTCTGTTTTAGCAAGATTCTCATTCAGTAGGCACAGCGGTCATTGAATACATTTATACATTAATGTTACACAAATCAAATCATATTTCTATTCTTCACTGAGTGACGACTATTTCTGTGTTAACTTTTTTGACTACTTCCGTGTAAGTAAGTAGTAAAAACAACACTACATTATGCGACATACACAGGGTCATCACATAGTATAATTATAATAATGATATAATTTATATAGTTTGGCAATTTCAAAAAAAAAAAAATGTCCAGATGTTCATAAAAAAAAAATTATGTTGGACGATTAATGTTCTTTAATTTCGAGTCGAGTCGAGTTCAAAATTTGAGTACTCAACAAATTCCAAGTATTCGAAAAATGTCAAGTACTAAGAACTACTTGAGTACTTTAAATTGCACTAGAATTTGGGTTCTTTCAGTTGTTTATAGTTTTAACATTAATTTTTCAATAAAATTCAATTTATAGTATTTTTAATACTTGTCTGGATTCAAGGCGAGTACTCGTATTCACATGTTCGAAAACAATTTCGGTCGAGTCGCCGAACTTGACACTAACATTTTTTAGAAGGCGAGAACCTTCAACTAGACCAACACTAAAAAAAATACCACGATTTTTAAATTTAAAATGTTTACATGTAGTGCAACACGCCTACCTTGTTTTTTACAATTTTAATTGGCTGTCGATATTAATACCTAATTCCATCCAGTTAAGGAGTAGTTGGTTAGCTATTCCCACTACACGAACCGATCTTATGAACCGGGTTGTTGAATTGATACTAATACATTTTTCTAAGTTATATTTTACAGGTAATAGAAATTTATGACCTGCGTTCATAAATCTAACACAATTGAACACGATATAGCAACGTATACAAGGTTTATTAAATATTTAAAAAGTAATAATATATACAGTACACTATCACCTGAGTAACCCCGTTTTTATGGGTAGTATATTGAAGACCACAGGAGTAGCGGGGTACGAGTTGAAACGATTGAATTACTATGATTTATCTATAAGGTAGGTTATTATACCTATAGTAAATCAAATAAATTATGTTACTTAAATAATATGTAAAGATGACTGTTGTCTCTATTACACGATTCGAACTCGACTGTTTAGTTTTGCGAATGATTTATATTATCGTACTCTACGTTCCTGTGTTCTGTCTACCTAAGCAATTTCATCGAGTGCGACATAAATTACGCTTCAGTAATCTGTAAATCGTTACAGTAGCTACCTATTGGAATGAGTGTAGGAATTATTACAGGGGGGGGGGGGGCTAAAATAAAAGTTGTGTGATATAATTAGCCCCCTCTAGTCACTCCAGTGGCGTTCGCTAGTTTTCAACGAAAATTCTGAGGTCTCCTGTTCTCGAAACAAATAAAAAAAGGCTAGAAAGTAGACTCTGTTGTTGACTATAATTACAGGGGCCGTGTGGATCACCGCAATGGATGTGTTGAATTTAAATTTAATTACATAAAATCGTTGTACACGACAAATTCTGATTGAAGACGGTCTGACAGTCTACAATATTACTGGCATATTTTACGATATACCACGTGTCCAAAAAGAGCCCTTGGTACAGCCTGGGCAGATGTATCATAGCCACGGAGACCAGAGCAACTTCTCGTCACACACGCACACGTTATTATACACTTACCATATTTTCTGCTAAATAAACGTTATTCTTCAGTTCAATTTGGCACTTATTTGATTTGTCTCAAAAGCTTACGGCTTTTGGAGCCTTTGAGATTACTCACACAACACAATAAACGACGGGGACCGGGGAAGAAGCAACCAGCAGTCCCTCCCTCGGTTCTCGGTAACAAGGGGTTGGAAAAAAAAGGTAGTGTACAATATAATAACATGAGTATAAATCCTATCTACAAGGAATTAAGAATCTTTGTAGCGCAGAGAACATTACACCGGTCCATCGGTCAAAGTTTAATGCGAAAATGCTGGCTTAAAAACCACCCGAATGTTTAGATATAAAATTTCCAATCGACTGTACACATATCACTATAATAGCCTGGTAACCAGAACAAACAAGAGTTGATTTTACCGTACGACAATAGACTAAAAAACCAATTTATCTGTGAATCTATTTTCGAGTAGGAAGTAAAATATATCTTAGGACAGTGACGTTTACGGTGGTGTTGACAGAACTGAACCTACAAACTCGGGTCTGTCGAGGCGGAGCGTTTGTGCAATGCTCGTGCGACAAGTCGTTCGGTTCGAATCGCCAACCGACAATTCCCCGACGGAATCGCACCACAGAGGAGAAGCTATATACTCGTGTGAGGTACGTTACGAATCGTCGACCATTCGTACCAATAGTGCGATGGATCGGAAACGGACGCTCTCGGGAGAGAAGCAATACCCGTGCGACGTGTGCGACAAATCGTTCAGCCACAATAGCCATCGGACGGTCCACAGACGAACGCATACGGGAGAGAAGCCGTACACTTGCGACGTGTGCGGCAAATCGTTCAGCCACAATAGCCCGCTGACGGTTCACAGGCGGACGCACACGGGAGAGAAGCCGTACCCGTGTGACGTGTGCGACAAATCGTTCGCCAGCCACCATAATATGATGGTCCACAGACGAACGCACACGGGAGAGAAACCATACCCGTGCGACGTGTGCGAAAAATCGTTCACTAACGGCTATAGCCTGACGGTTCACCGACGGACACACACGGGAGAGAAACCCTACCCGTGTGACACGTGCGACAAATCGTTCACCAGCGGCAATAGTCTGACGGTCCACAGACGAACGCATACGGGAGAGAAGCCATACCTGTGCGCCGTGTGCGACAAATCGTTCCGCCAAAATGGCCACCTAATAGGTCACAAGAGGGTGCACGCTAGAGAGGAGCCACACTGATGCGACGTTTGTGAAAAATCGTTCGCTCGAGGATTCAGTCTGGCCAAACACCGAAAAATTCACGAGGATTCATCTACGATAATATAGACTCTCGCACGTTTCTTTTTACGCAGTTACCTATCAGTATTATAAGTCGCGGTTGGTTTTTCGATATCTGCGGCGAAAACTTTGTCCGTTTTTTATTCGGTATTTGAACCGCGCAATACACAGACGTCGTGTATCTGCATTTATAAAAAAAACTGTTTATTTAAAAATCTCGGAGTTATGTAATGGAATAAGAATAAAAGTAAATTTGTTTAGAATAAATGGTTTAAGTATTTTATAAGACGTCGAGCGGAGAAACACGTGAGTGGACGAGGGCAGTAGTTAGCGTTCTACGGAGAACAGACGACTTTCCGACCTCTGCAACTATCGTGCATTTGTTAAACGGTATATTAAATCAAGGAAGGCGTATTATTAGTGGTGAAAGTGCAGTTATTTTGTTCTTTGAATATGAAGCTATATTAATATTTCAAATCGATCTTTATTTGTATTAAATTGTTAAATTTCTATCCCTATTTGGATACATAATGGATTTGTCGGTGTAATTTAAAATATTGTAACATAAATCTGAACCGCAGAATTTTCTTTTTATTTAAATACTGAGATTGATTAAACTTGCTGCACGGAGACGACAATCGATATTTTACTATTAAAACAT
Source organism: Myzus persicae (assembly GCF_001856785.1). Classification (NCBI taxonomy): domain Eukaryota; kingdom Metazoa; phylum Arthropoda; class Insecta; order Hemiptera; family Aphididae; genus Myzus; species Myzus persicae. Next base: position 363,679 of record NW_019101865.1, on the reverse strand, counting down.
ACCTGCAAATATGTAATAATTTGTATTTATATTTTTAACTTTTATCACAGGGCTTCGAAAGTTTGAAGATGAACAAATTGCTTCGTACAGGTAGTCTGGGATGTTGAAATCTTTTCAGGTTTCATTGAAGTTGGGGCAGCAGAATATGATATTATGTTTGGTGGAGTATTTTGTATTACATGTTGTAGGGGTGGGTCCATCTTTGCCTTAAGATGTTCGAGTATGAGTTTCGAGTGACTAATATTATGAGTAGGTTAAAAATGTCCTAATTTTTTCTGTTTATATCAGTGTATTTCGGCCAGAGTTCAACAGACTGCTTGATTTCTCTTAATTTATTCTCTCTGGTCGCGTGTTAATGTAAGCTCCACTGATCTATACATTAACATTTATCATACTTGTTTATTAGTATTAATAGGAATTATTTCATTGTCTGGACTATTGATTACATTTCTAGCATCTTCGTCTGCCTTTTCATTTCCTTTAGGTTACAATGACCTGGGGTCCATTATTTTATTTTGCATTTGACATATCGGCTTATTATAATAAAAATAAAATAATAATTAGTTACATAATAATATGTTACAGCTAAAGTGTTGAATTCCGTTTTTTTTATGAAATAACTAGGTAGTTCATGAATTACCTTCGAATGTTAGTTAAAATATTAAATAATACATGACAATTGTACTTTAACTAGTTATTTCATAGAATGTCATATCAATTTCAGTTTGGTATCCGTTAAAGTATAAAATACATTAAAATTTAAAATATATATTTAAATATTTTATTTTACTGAATTTATTATAGTTATATTATTTATTTATTTGTTCATGTAAGGCTATTATGGCATTTAGAGTTGGACAATACCTCTTTTTTTCTACAAACACATCGCTTTGTGCCACAGTTTTCGGTACAACTGCACATAAAAAAACCCTGACCAGTTCCCAGTGACAGCGCAGTTTCCGCAGTTCTTAATGCAATACTTTTATTTGGAAAAGCTTCTAGAGCTAACAAATTTTCTGAACAAACTATGAACTGGGATCGAGAGTACTAGTCGAAATAACACTCCAGTAATTATAATGTGTAGGAAGGTATCAAAGAAATAAAACAATTTAAAAAAAGGACGTCAATCATATCTGATTTAATATGTTATATTAAATTGTTGAAAATGTTAGAACTATATTCATTTATCGTGATAATATGTTGTTATTTACAATCTGACACATTAACGAAATTATGCCAAGGAACGTATAAAATAACTAATCAAAGTATAAATTACATACATTACCTACAAGCTTTAGTTATTTTTAAAAAAAATACTTAGCTATTTCAGAAACTAACTGATTCAACTCTTTAATTGTAACAGTATGTATGGAACTATGTAATTTCAGTGACTTATTCATTGATGAGTTACACTCGACGGTACGTAGGTACTATATAGCAGAGTGATTTCTACGGTCGTTTATTCTTTGTACCCCTTCAAATTTCAAAAAAGATTCCGTTGAAAAATGAACCACTCATAAACAAGAATATCGTAACTCGTTTACTGCTAAAACAAATAATGACAGCCACAAAAATAAAAAAACAACACTGTTTACAGCAAAGTCATAACATTCATCGCTCCCCCGAGAATATAAAATTAAAAACAATAAATTGTTTGTTTGTTATCATTTCAGGTATCAGCTGTGGCTGTCACATTCACTGCTTATATTAATCCGACTTTAAATCTAATCATATAAGTTGAAACTATGGATACATCATTTTGATGACTCTGGACAGCATCATATTTTAAGTTGTTCTAGTCGTTCCACACGGCTGCGGAAAACGGCTGACCCTGCAGGCACAAAAGTTTATATTAATTTTGATATTTATAATTTGTTATCTCAAATAGACTGGTTTTTTACTGTGTACTTGTGCTTTGTAAGATTGAATTTACACCAAATTACATGTCTCTCGAGTCACACAGGTATGGTTTTCTCAAAGCACAATTTTTTCAGGTGTATTGTCAGATTGTCACTTTGATCGAACGAAATGTCACGTACGTCACACTCGTATCGGGTAACCTGTTGATTTCGACGAATATTGTTGAATTCGGACATTAACGACGAGAAGGAACGTTGCTTCATACGTATAATTTCGATAGACGATACTTATGAAAAATCTTGTTTTAATATTTCAGGCGTAATAATATTGCAATTTAATAAAAGTGAATTTTAAACAAACGTATATATTTCAAATGCCATTAAATACGTATCTCAAAATGAGTACTTACAAATATTTTTGATATAGTGTTCAGAAAAATATGATTTCAACCGCGATACATCGTTGTCAAATTATGTTTATTAATTAATATTACAATTAATTTCGTACGACTGATAAAATAAAATGTTTTAGAAATACTTGTTTAACGGTTTCAAGGAGTGTTATCAATTTTGAGTTCTATCGGTACAATCCTTAACATTAACAGCAAGCGGTCTGAGGTTAATTTTCATGATTTTTCAGTATGCTATGCATCGGGATGTATCGTATATTATTATTCACCCGATAATGTAACGACTTACTGTCACCCCTAGACTTGCTAACTTTTCAGTACGTCAAAGATGCGCCAACGAACGGCGATAAGGAATGCACATTTTTATCACTCGACAGTTATCCAATGTATTTCATTGTTTTCTGCGGTTTCGTCTTCAATAGCTCATCGGACGTTGACGACACATGATATCATGGACATTTTGGCGGCTTTTGTAGGGGGTCGCAAGAACTAATTAGGTGTACTGGAAAACAAATTTTTTCAATTAAGTACTGCACAACACGGTCTTCGTTGCAAAACGGCGATTTTTGCAAGACGAGACAATAACACGAAGCACAATTATACGAGTACTGTGGTCGTGATTAACCAGCGAAATAAAATAAATCAAATTGACGACATGAAAAAAGCGTAGGGGCAGAAATGTAATACCTATAAATGATATCTAACCATGGTAATATATTATTTTAATAGGTATTCTATGTAAAGAAAAAAAATGTTGGTTTTGGTCTAGGTCTAGGCATTTTTTAATTATTTAATTATGGGCTCACTCGAAAGAAAAAACACTACACGAAATCAAAATACGAAGAACGCACAACACAAACTGTCAACTTTCAATATTCACGGGACCATCTGGCCTCCGACTACAACTAGTCATAGTCTATAAAATGTTTTTTTGGTATCGTTATCGACTTATCACCTATCGGGAATCACAAGTATGGTATACCGATAAGTAACAATACAATTAAGTGATAGGCAAGAAAAACGCAAACATTAATTTTTAAATATTTATACCTGGTCCAGGAAATCTCTTTAAAATTAACTTGCCTGTACAAAATTAAAAAACTTACACCTTGTATAAATAATATTGTCAAATGTACACTAATAAAATGAAAAATGGTAAAATATGCACTTATAAATGAAATATGGTCAAATATGCAAAATATGTAACCATATACATTTTAAATATAAACTTGGATTGCTATGAAACAAATTTCTATATTATTTTTTATGATTATTTAAAAACACGTAAACTCCTCAAAGTCCTGAGCCCTAGTCATAACTCATAAGGTATTATAAACTATTATGAATAGGCGATACCATAAAATTAATATAAATATTTTGAAAACAGCATTGCGTATAGAAAAATATAATAGTCCAAAAACACTGAGAAAAATGTTTTTGCACTTTCTGTCATAAAATAACTGGAACATTAATTATTGTTCGTCTAAATATCAAATTTGGAAAACATTTTCCACTTCCATTGTATCAGGTCTAGATATTTGTTCTTTATTTTTTGGTTCCAGAATTAATTACTTGTAAGGAAATTCGTATTAAATGATCAAGCCAAAGCTAGTAGGTATACAAGTTGAACAATTTATACACTTTTAACTACAAAATAATTTTTCCAACTATCAAAATTTTAACTTAAAATGCAAAATATATCGTCGAGTATCTTTAAAATTATTAAATCACTTTTATAACCAAATTATTTAGTGAAAGTTTCAAATATAATCCATGGTCAATAGTGTTTGAGTTATAACAGACTAAGAAATATCACTGGAGAATAATAATCCAATGTCAATAAAAAATCCATAGTAGTCTAAAAACTAGTAGAAAAATTAATGCTAATGTCCTGTAACTTAAATTTTTTGTTAGGTTTGTAAAAACCTATCTGGTATCTTTGGTATTACATTTTAGACATAAAAGATACATTTTTTATTAACTGTCAACATAATATTATAATCTTTTTAATTGACTGGTTAATGCCATTTTTGGAAAAATATTATAGCATAACATACGCAGATAGTTCTTCTCAAAATTGATTTCTATATTTTTTCGTATTTAAAAAACAAATGATCATACATAAGTAGATGTAATTTTAAACTAGCATTTAAATATAAGCATTTTCAATACAATATGTTATAACTGTAAATTGATTTTTTTGAGCTAGGTATTCATGGATATTTTAAATTATGGATTTATTTTTTTATAATTGTTGATAAAAAAACACTTCCTCTCAATACCTAAGCCTGACACTTAAATAAAAATGTTCTCATAAGTTGTTCACACCAGAATTTAAAAAGAAAATTGAGAGAATGTTTTTTTTATGACGTTTTAAGTTCAAAATGTTGATTATCAAAATATTATACAAAGTTCCATACAATACGTTCGGCTTCCTTAAATTCTAAGAAAAAAAAGTCAAGTGTAACTTCACAAATACTTGCTGCGAGGGTCCAAATTCTTATTAGGTCATTACCTAACTTATTCATACTCAGAAGTATTTTTTTACATTCATCACGACTCCATCAGTTGATTGATATACAGTGTAAGCTACTAAAGCGATGCGAGACTGTCACTTAAGTTTTTATTATGACTATATAGGATATATTGAGTTAAAGCTTATACTTAGAACTTCTCTTTTGATCATAAAATATGTCTTTAGATCTCAACAATTTAATTGTGAAACGATACCTTTCCAAACCGACGACCAGATAATTAGTTTGGTATACGTGCTAACGAACAATATTGTCACGACCAAATAGCCGAATTTTAAGTAAAAGTTTTACTTTTTAACAATATTATTATAGTTAAATCCTTATTTCACATGCATACCACGTCTAAGTTTGCAATAACCATAATAATATTATGGTACCTCATGAACTAGATAGGTTAGGACGTAGGCGTTTATTGATCATTAGTCTACTACATTATTTACACAGCTATGAAAATATAAAACAACACTGTCTTAATGACTATAATTGGTTATTATAATATTTTTCACACGGCAATGAAGTTTTAAAATTATATTAAACATGGTAGGTATAACAATATGGATTACAATACAAACTAAAATGAACTAATTACACTGTAAAATAACTAGCCATCGATAAATCAACGTTATCAATCAACAATTATTTGACTAATTTAACTTTGTACCCTAACCATGATCAATATATTAAGTTCATATAACAAGAGAAATAATTAGATACTAATATTATTATAAGATTTGATTCACAACTAATCAAAAATATTTAAAGTAAAATTGTTGTCAAAATTAATCAAAACAATGAAAATATGCATAATATTATTATTTTGTAGTTAAAAATGCATGACAGGTTCTGTTTTGTTTTAAATGTATTTATGTGTGTTATGTTTTGGTGTAGAAGGTGCACTGAATTACATTAAAAGAACCAGCTATTTACTTTAGAGATTTCATCAAATTGTAGGAGTCTTGCACTTGATAATATTCTCCTTTCACGGGTTCTAAGGTTTTAAAATGTCATGAAATTTATTGTTTTGATATATTTCATTTTTTTGTGAAAAATAAAAAAAATGTTTATTGTATCGACAACTTTATTGTCTTCAACAAACAAGTGGACATTTTTAATTTTTTGGAAGGTTATTTTATTGTACAAAAATATGTAACATATTTGCATGCAATAACGATATAATTAACATGTAATTAAACTAATAGAATAATATAATGACTCATTTATAGGGAAACTTATTTATTTAGTACTATTCTTTGCTATTTTTAGTGCGATACACAGACAATAAAGACGTAAGATTTATTTCAATCAATCTTAAAGTTTTTTTTTTTTAACTCCGACATCACCAGCTATAATATGTTATATGGTCAAACGATGGATTGTACATAATAATAATATTGTAATTTGAATGATGAGTTTTCAGTGACTGACAAGTAATATTATGGTTGTGGTAGATACTAAAATAATATTATGTAAACTACAGTAATAATACAATTAATTTAACTCTGGATGTAAACGTATTAACAGTTATGGATCACAAGGTTAATATCACAGACAAAATCCAACACAATGCATTGGACATGGTATAAGACACAGATTTCAGGTATAGGAAGAGCACGTGTCATGAGATATTATGTCAATGTTTACGCGAGTGCAGTGGTGCAGTGGTGCAGCGGTGCACATTATAATATTATACGTCATCATTTATTATATGAGCGCTTTTGCCCCGAGCATTTGCAGCATGGGTTTTTAATTGCATATTTTTACGGTACCTAACGTAGGAAAGCTAAACGTACCGTCATAAATACGTGGAAACAAGTTTTTGATAAGTGATGCGTGGAATATGTTTGATCATAATAATAGTACCTATGTCAAACTATAACTAACATATTTTACTTGCCATTTGTTTTTTATTTTTATCAGAAAAATGCACCTAATGTATTAAATTGTTACATTATTATTTTTGTATTTATTTAAATTATAATTACATGCATATTCTATTATTAAGATATTATTTCATATACCTTGTAGGTATCACAAATAAATATTTCCGCATTCTGTTATATTCAACTAAATATAATATTTTAATAATCACATGGATACGATGAGCAATAAACATCTCAGAATTTAAAAATCCTAATCGCTCAAATTTTTTTTTTATATTTCCCTAGTTCGTGCTATTTTAGAATATAATTTAGTCATTTGAAACCATCATCTATCAAACTCGGTAGATTATCAAAACTTAAAGTATTCAGAACCGTTTTCTTTGGGTGCTTATATATAAGGTGTAACTAACCTAACGACTGGCATTGCATTTTAATTTTGAAACACACGAAAAGAGGAAAACACATTTTAATTATGTGCGTTAGCTCTACGCCCTACTTAATTCTCAAATAGTTATTGCACCACGACCCTATTGCATTGGATACCTCAATCAATCATATACCACAATCGTCAAGTCAAGCCGAACAATCATCTATTAGACATGTCATGCTACTTATATAGTATCTATACGCAATTGCGACTTTCTTTCAACTGCTTTGGTATGTGCAATAGACTACGATGGCTCATCACAGGTCATTCGTGTGCTATTATGTGCGGAATCACCGTCTCAATTCATTAGGGAATATGCATTTCAACTTCTTGGGTTACAAAAACAGGGCCTAGTACCAGTTTTTTAGGAATAGTAAAAGGTTTAGTATATGCTTGACATATCATCCATTGCTTGATCAAATCATGTAATACTGACTTTTCAGTAAGTATTCACTGACTTCTAATGAAGGAGTTGACGTATAATCTACCTACTACAGAAATTGATCTCTCTGCTTGGAACATTCAGTCAAACAAACAACTTGCAGATTCAAAGTTCAATACTCCTAGTAAAGTTGACAAGTTAATTAATGTGGAATGGTTCTTCTACATCATTACTGAAAGTCGAAAAAAAATCAAATTTGGGATTACCAATTCAACAGAATTTAGTATTCAGGTGGATCGGAGCTTTAGGTCTCAATTCTTCGACGTCCTCAAATGAAAGTTGTTTACAAACAAGGTGTTGTCCAGAACAGAGTGACACAATGCAAATACTAGTGAATAGGTTTTGTCAAATCGACGGTCTAGGTACTCCATCAATGTTGATTTCATCGTCAGAAAATAAATGTATGAAGTAGTACAAGCAAATTACTAGACGAGATTCCTCGGGTCGGTTATTGTATCCTTACCTAAAAAATCAGATGTTTAACCACTGGGGAAGAGTCCAAAAGAATTGATCTTCAGAGGCACCCTGTGCTAGAAACTTGACTTTCAAAAATGAAAACCATAAGTCGAGTACACCCAGTTTCTAAAAGAATACTTGGATCTTAGTCATATAAAAGTAGTTAGTTATGCTTGGCGAACTGGATTGAAAAAATCAAACTTATTCTTTACCGCATCATATTGTGACAAAAGAAATTAGTTCAACCACTAAAGTCTGGCTAAAGGTTTTTGCAAGTATGGCAGCTCACGGACTGTTGTTTACGCTGAAAGGACTCCGAGCAAATATCACAGTTGAGGTGAAGCGACCCATTATTAAGAGTGCAGAAGATAGGTAAAATTACATCTTAACTTTAACGAAACTACTACTAAGCACTCGAAAAATAAGAAGAGTTAATCAGAAATGTAAGTTGAACAACGTTTTAGACGGTCGTTAAAGTCATCAAGTTCTAGACGTTGGTGATAACCGTGTCAGCTGTTTTTCGTGAGAGTTTGATAACCAATAAAAATAAACTTACTGGAAAAGTTGAACACATCGTTGGTGAAAATAATAAAAAAGACACAAAAGTGGTAAGAAATGGGCAGTAAAAAGTGAGTAAAGAATTTCAAAATATAGCTAATAAAGACATAGTAAGTAAAACGTTTACTCTCTGAAAGAAGAAACCAAATTTGAGCGAGCAAAAAGTGTAAGTACATATCATTTACACATCGTTAACTGTTTAGTCATACATAATTATACCATTATTGGTAATAATAGAAAAATGAACCGCGGTATTGGTCATTGAAACTGGCAGACCAAAAGCTGGATCATAACATTTTCAAACAATTACTTTACTGTTTACCAAACAGTCAGTATGAATTACCGACAAAAAAATAGTACTCGTTACAATAGCACGCGTGGATGAAGTGAAACTTTTTGTTACCAACTGCTGTTCGAGTATAGATGAAGTTCGTTCATCGTTCAAATATTATTCGATTATCAACATATATGTGGGATATAGTTCAAGTATGTTCAAGTAGACTAAATCAACGAATCACATGAACGAGGTGTATAGAATATAGTTTACCCGTCCCGAATGAACCGAATCGATTAAATGATCCGTTACCGGCAATCTCGAGCTTGAAATCTCAAATTGAGTAACGTCCTTCCGATGGATGGCGGATCACGGGTTTCCGGTTTTGTCGGTATCACTGGAAAAACGATTTTTTTAGTGATTTCTCAGTCAGCAGCTGCTGTCGAGTGCGATTACAACGGTCACTAGATTATTACTATTATTATTATAATTATGGCCCGCGAGGTTTCGAATAACGACTACCAGCTACTACATTGTACAACGGCGACGGACGCGGTTCACGCGATTTTGCGTTTATTATTTTCGACATCGCACTTCGTTTTCGTTATTATATTATGAACGATAATTATTCATAATAAATATACATTATATTATATTATGCATGCGACTGTATAATAGCAGCCAGCCAGCAGTGTTCGGCGGCGGCGGTTCGAAACGCCGAAAACAATAATATTTACGTTCGTAATTTAATAACCGCGCTCTCTCGTTTAATGGGATGACTCGAAAAAAAACGTCAATCACTCTCGAAACGTCATCCCCGCACGCCTGCTTGCCACCTCCCCCCCACCCCCGCACCGTATAACAATAATGGTCTACGACGACGGACGCTATAAAATGTGACTCCAACACTTTAATTTAACACAGCGCACCCCGTTAATACGGCCATAACTCGATTTATTTCATCATCCGTCGACGATCGCGATTCGGCTCGTAAACGCACTCATCTGCGACGTCCGTCAATGTTACGTAGTCCTTCTGCAGGGAGTCGTGCTTTTTACTTTTAATGTACATTTTAATATCATTCGATAGTCCTGTTATAGCTACACAGGGACGGTCGACATTTTTTCTACAATATTCGCAATAAAAACTTAGATTTGCTGTACAAAAAAAAAAAAAAAAAAACGGTCGTGATTGTACACGGATAGTCGGTTTTTAGGTTTTTACGTCATTGATTTATTGACCATGCAGCTGAACGTGGAAAAATCTAGACTACTGATCCAGTACTGAATGAGTGGGAAAAAAAAATATTTAAAGCACATCAAAGCAGAACAATATTGAGAAGACTAATTAACATATAGCTAAATGCTATCAAGCGTTTGATCTTTTGACATCAATTTTACTAATTATTTTTTAAGGTATAAAAATGTATTACAAGTCTTAATAAAAAAAGTACGGAATCTGTTTTACACGAAAGAAATTGTATAAGCTAAGAACGACACTAAGTCCACTTGGAATATCATTCATGATAATTTTAATATAGATAAGAAAAATAGACAGATAATTATTGAAAGTATTTATAACAAAGATAACAAAATATTAAATGATAAGTATGAAACAGCGTTAGAAATAGACTTTTTTTTGCAAACATTGGTAATGATATTCTTAAAAATATTGTTGAAAATTGCTGCATTAAAGATCCATTAGTAAATGTTAATTGCCATGTTTTGTTAAACTTATTTATAACACGTATAAAAAAAAAAAATACGTAAAGATATTCAAAAATTAACCAATAATAAATAATTATAAATGGTTTTATGCATTTTATAGTGAATTGTAAAAATGTATTATTTATTGAAATTTGAATGGCCCTCTCATTCAATCAATTTTGGTTTTAGAGCCATGGTCAAGTGGTCAAAATGACTTAAAAAATTCAGTCTATCCGAATTTGGTATCAAAACTACCTGTTGCTATTAAAAAAAAGTAAGTTGCATTGCGCATGCGCGTACCGAAGAGTTTAAAAATTTGAAATTTATCTGAAAATGTGTATGCATGTACCACAAGCTTGTAAAAAAAAATTCGATTTATACCAACATAATCCAGCCGAGAAATTCAGTGTTCCCTAAATTGGTGAACACACGGTATATATACAGGATGATCCAACGAGTATGCTCACCCTTTTTTTTTTTTTAATATACAGGTTTTTCAAAATCTAATTTTTGGAATCTTTAAATTTACTCAAAGACCATATTTTAATATTCTTGAGATTGTTTGTGCCACTTGGTGGGTCCTGTGGCGATACGAGTGTTTGTTTTTTCAAGTGAGAACCCCACTTTTTTTCTTTCAATTATTTGGTGGATAATTTTTTTCATAATATTGCTGTGCCGAAATCAAGAGTGGTTTCGTAGTTATTGGACAATTTGTATTAAGGATAATAGTCCATAATATGGATATGCTTATACAGTTATATACATGGAATAAAAAAAATAACTAAATAAATCGAGAAGGATTTTGCTTGCTATTTTTCTAAGTGTTTGACTAGATAAATATAAAATTACGTATTATTTTATATTATGTTTATAGACCAGTGGTTCCCAATTCCGCTGAGTCACGGACCCCTGTCTAAAACTTAAATTGGAAGGGGAACCAAAAATTTGTGATGGCTTGCTTTTAAATTTTGTTTAATTTGGTATAAAAGTGAAAAAGAAAATTATATGATTTACTTTAATTTCCTATAAATACCTTCTTGTAATAAGACTACTGGTTTAAATTTTGATTTCAATACATCAAAATTCTCAAAAAAATTATCTGCCAAATAATTTACAGTAAAAAAGTGGGGTTCCCATTTTAAAAACAAAAGTTTGTTTAACACAGGACACCCCTTAAGCGGTACAAACAATTTCGAGAATATGAAAATATGGCCTTTGAGTATATTTAAAGATTCCAAAAATCAGATTTTGAAAAACTTCATTATTAAAGAAAAAAGGGGTGAGCATGTTTGTTGGATCACTCTATATACATATATAAATGTACCTATATACGTAAACAGTTAATAACGTGTTTTTTAAGTACAAAATATTTTCGAGTTTTAACGGATAAAAAAATATTACCTATAATATACGGCTAATTAAAATCAGTTGATGAACTAACGAAAAGTTTGAAAGTACCTGCAAACAATCATTATTTTTTAATTTTTTTTGCAGTACAAATTAAATAAATATATCGATATATTATTATGTAATTAATTCGATAAACTGAAAACGTTTGAGTTTTGTTTGCGTAGCGTATATTCATCTTTCCCGTCTGTGGTTTCGATATTGACGTTATCAGAGTTATGTTCGTATATTAATCAAACTATTCGATCAAATTATATTATTTTAATATTTTTGATGAATGCGATGTGAATTCATATTATTTTCAACTCTGCGAGTAATGAGTGTTTCGACGAAAATCGAAATATACCTGTTATGGTCGTTGTGGAGGAAAATTGAGGAAAAAATTGTACTAAAAAAATGCATAAGTTCGTTCCTACATTGTGANTAGATAGAAGTAGTCTGTGGCCTGTGCTCAACATTACACTATTACCACATTAATTGATTGGTTGTTACTTTGTTTTGTATGATAGGTACTATGATATGCTATTTTTAGTGGTGGACACTGCCAAATAACGACTATCGAATAATTCGATAGTGATCAAATAATTCGATAGTGTTATTCGAATGGTCAATAAAAATAAAGGTATTCAAAATTCAAATATTCAATTGTGCACTTTAATCGATAGCTTATAATAAGATAAACGAACATTGCATATTGCGATATTAAAAATTATTGGTTGTCGCCCATCAGTCCTATTTTTTATTATTATAAGAAACTGTTCAGAAATTATATTTAATATGTATATGTATACCATTATATAATATTAATTATTAGTCCTTGTCACAATCTGATAACAATTTATACGGGTGTGTATTTTGATCGTTTTAATAATCATTTTATATTTTTAGACATCATTCATCAACTTACATTACAAGAAATTGTATACAAAACTATTTATAAGTTATAAAATATATGGAAATAATCATAACTACATGCTTTACAAACCAACGGGCAAATAACAATATTTATATATTTATTTTGGTAAATGCTCATATTTTATTATTTCCTGGAACTGTTAGATTTTAGAAATGTACAATTATAATTATCCGTATAAAGTACAACCAAATTTTAAGAATCAACTATTATTTAATAACATATTGTATTACCTGCTTAAATATATTAAATAATTAAATAAAACTAGAACCGAAAAAAACCGAAATTAACCGAAAAATTCTTTTCCGATAAATATTGGTTCCGGTTCCGGTTTAGGTTCCTAGGAAAATCGAAAAAGGGTTCCGGTAAGGTTCCGGTTCCAATATTTTCAATGGGTTCCGGTTAAAATACCGGTATTTTTAATTTCGGTTCCAAGCCCTGGAAACAAGTTTAGTGTGTGGAATTGGTGTTGGAGCTAACATAAGAATTTTTTTGCCTTTGCATGGAACTTTTATGTCCATTTTTTTTTTGCGCTTTGTAGGTACTTACACAATAAATGTTTTATATGAATTAAGGTAGGTATATCATTTCTTATCGGATTCTGTCATATAGAAACTTTCTGTTACCTGCCCCTATAGGCTTATGGATTAGCTAAATGGTCTATAACAAGTTTATGTTGATTACATGTGTAGAAAAAACATTTTATGTTTTTCGATTTATAGCTAAAAAACAAATAGTGCTTTCTAATAAACCAAATAGTTATTGAAAAACAAAATGTTTTATCGGAACTAAGTGTATGCCATCATATGATAATTTCATTATTGATGTTCTTCTTGATATCATTGTCAGTGTTTTTTTTTTTTTTTTTGGCACACTTCACACGTGGTCCGCCGGCTAAATTCATTAAACTATCGAAAGATTCGATGATTAAAATCGATATTTTCACAAATTCTCATAAACTATTTATTGATCATAATATATATGACCGATATTTGTATGCGTGTTCACATTTTTATTGATTGGTCAAAGAAATAGCTGGTTTATACCAACATTTGTTTCCATAACCAAGCGATTCTTTATACAGTATTTTATTTTGCATGTTTTTGAATATTGTTCAATTTTTTTTATTTTTCGGACATATTATAGGATTTTTTTTAGTTTTAGAGCATATAAAGGATTTCGAAAGTTTCTAAGGCACTTTCACCTCAACGAGTTGTATACAATAATTGTTCAAGATTTATAAATATCATCATTTAGCAGGCTGTAAACCAAACATTTTGGATTGATTTTTACATGAAGAGAAATAGAAATACCGAAATACAATAACTGTATTGTAGTATTATAATGCTCAATCGCTCAATATAATACCTACCTATGTGAAACAATATAAATAATCATTTAATTTACAAAAAAATATTAGAATTTATCATTGTTTTTTTATTTTTTGTAGCATATTTTAAAGGAATATTATTTTGATAGTTTTTAGGGCATACCGGAATATATATATTTAATGGGTTTTTAATGGGAATATAACTGTAGACCCTAGTTTTATTAAACATTATAAGAACTCAAATGAACTGTTTTTGCAATACCTAAATGTAATAACGATAGAAAACGGAACTTTACTGATACGATTCCGACAATTCCAAAATCGCTTGGATGGGAACCCCGAGGGGGGAGGTTTTCACTAATTTCAAACCTAAAAAACGCTTCACTGAACAATATCGTACTGATGTTGTCACATTGAACTCTTTGATTCAAAGCCCACGAAATGTCTTTCTTCGGGAATCCGTCCAAAATAACTGTGTCGCGGTGTCCTCGCCTTCTGTGTTGTACCTGTGTTCTCTGTCGAATGATGATAACCACATACAATTATTATAACGGTATCGTCCCGTAGATCCTTCGGTGTTAATGATGGGCTCGACGAAAATTCGGTTCGTCTTTAACGTTTTCGAGTACCCACCCATCACGATTGTACGCGCCAGAGGAGCATCGAGTTTATCATAATAATCGGTTTGACGAAAAACAATCTCGAGAGATCCGGGAAGGAATCGCAACGGCCATGGCGACGATAACAATTATGATATCTGACCGGCGATCGCTGGTAATTCGACGTCATTTTCGCCTTCGAATGCCCGAAATCGATATTAATCGCATCCGTCTAAACGAGCAGTAAGTGCTCGGGCGATTAATTTAATAACAAAAGAGAAACATGGCACGACGATGATATTGATATGAACGACGAGGTGGAGGCTGGCAAGGAGCCGATCTCGTTTTCATCCGAGTTACGTAGAACCCACCACATGTTCCAGTGATTTCATATTATTATTATCAAAGTGATTGGATATGAAAGCGAACGACAGTGACATCTCAATTATTACGAAACGCGATATCCGATAGCTATAATAATCTGATCGAATCTGCAACGAACGTATATTTTTATAATATCATATTATATTTCCGTGCATATTGTATATACCGGCTGAAATTGCTCAATGTGTATTTATAACGATATGAGTTTTAAAATTAATGACGTCGATCAAGTCTCAATACCAAATGTCTAAAGGCGGGAAATTCAATGAAAATAATCAACTCAAGTTAAGTCAGTCAAGTTAAGAGAACACCAGATCGATGAGTTAAAAGTGAACAGTTAACAGATCATCAATTTCACTCGATAAGTTGAGAGTTAGTACGGAAAAAAATATTAACTGAACTCAGTTCAAAAAAAAGCCAATACATTTTTTTAAATTGATTCGTAGACTACGCAAAGGGTGACTGCGTTCTTGAGAAAGACGTAATTTCATAAATATTATAATAATTAATTGCATTGAATTTGTTATCATAACGTAGAGCAGTGACGACGGAGTGTTCGGAAAATACTATGAAATCGTAGATCAACGGGTCACTCACTATCGTATTTATTTGTGTTAAATGTTAAAATTATTTGCACATAACATTCTGTATAGTTAATAGTTTTCTTAAAAAAAATACAACAAAAAAGTTTGCAGCAACGAAGTGCCAAAATGAGTATATTTTAAAGATAAAGAATAGAGAGAGTTCAAAGAATTTCCAATTTTTAAAAATTCACAATTCACTTTGAAGATGAAATGTAATACAAAGCATTTAAGACGGTCTAGATAATAATCTTACTTTTAAATTTCATGAGAGGTTACTCTAATTTTCAAACCAACAGAGGTAAACGTGAAGAATTCGGTTAGGTTAGGTTAGGTTAGGTGACGTATTTGTAAGACGGAGACAACACACTTCCTATTCATAAGTATATTAATTAATGAAATGAAAATGTTATTAAAGTAATTTATTTTACTCACAGACATTAGTAATGCGACAGTAGATGGATTGAACGAATTTTCGTCAAAATAATTGTTTATACGTGTACACCGGTGTAATAAACTATAATAGTATCAATAATAATAATAATATTTTAAAATTTACAACAAAATAACTAAAATCGTTATTCTTAGCTTAAATAGGTACTTAATAATATCTGATTTCGACCGAATTTGAATTTAAAATACCTTTAAAAAACAATGTTTTTATATTTTTTATGTTTTAAGTTGGTAACAAAATGAACTACACTTGTGAGAAACCTTGTTAAAATTGTTACAAATTGAAAATTGTATACATTTTTAACTACAAAATAATGTGCAAGTTTAAACTGAATGCCTTTCATACCAAACGGATAGACGAGAAGCAGGCATCTCAAACATTCTGTCAGAAACCCTCCACCCGGACAACATAAAACACATAATAACCTTTATTTTTAAACCCAACCTTATCAATAATATTTAAAATGTTAC
Organism: Myzus persicae; assembly: GCF_001856785.1. Classification (NCBI taxonomy): domain Eukaryota; kingdom Metazoa; phylum Arthropoda; class Insecta; order Hemiptera; family Aphididae; genus Myzus; species Myzus persicae. The sequence goes on along the minus strand of NW_019101865.1, from coordinate 346,995 downwards.
ATAATATATCATGTAAACAATTTAGAGTTAAACTCTTTGTTGCCAATGGCCATGGTCGCCGAGGCTTAATAATAATAAAAAAAAAAATAGGTATGCGAGTTTTTGTAATGTTGATTAATTTTATCGAAATTTGTACATTAAATGCTTATAAAAAAAATCCTGTTTGTGTATTTTTATCTTTTTTCAACTGTTGTTATAACGATTTCTTAGAATTTTTTATGAAATTGACAACGCATTTTGACTCAACAAACAAAACATTGAATTGACGTTTATAGAAAGAAAGACTAAAAGAATTGAGAATATTTATTACCTCTATTGATAGTTCAAAATATCAAACATTTGCAAAATATATTATTTTTTAAACGTATAGCGGTTTTCAAACCAGCGTCCACCTGTTGACCATTTGTTTCGATAGCTTATGAAGAACTTTTTTCCTGTAATTCCACGACAGCTGATATAATATGGACATTCGATAATAATTAGGAAATTATTATCATGGATATTTTTTTAAACTATTAAAAAATACTCTTAAAGTTTTGTCGTCTTGGTTATCAACGTTAATTAAAATATACAAAAACCTAATCTAAACACAGGTATACTAAATTAAAACACTAACTAATGTTGAAAACAATTTAGGAGAAAGTATAACTTTAAAAAAATATAATAACTAAACGATTTTCAAAATAATTAATAGATTAAAAAAAATAAAATGGATGGGAACTATTTTGCTAATTAGTCTGTTGGACATACATCGACATCACATTTTTTCTAAAAAACCGTGTATAAATTGTGCTAAGTTTTTGAACTGTTGTTTGTTAACTTGGTCTACGCAGTGTTTATAAAGACGAAAGTTTAACCGTAGTTTTCCTATGGGTAGGTTATGTACCTACCAATAATAATACATATAAAAAACATTTTCCTTTCAATAATGTTTACCACGAAACACTCACATTACCTTTTTTATCGCACCTTGAAACTATTCAAAACTTATATGGAATAACTAATGAAAAAGTTCGATCTTTGATTAAATATTGCAACGAATATATCATTATCGGGCATGTTTTGTTTTTGGAAAAGAGCAGTTTTCGAAATTGGAAGCCAATTATTTTGGGAACGAATCTACATATTTTATAATTCAAACGTCGTCTGCAGTGTATGCGTGGTCTGTGTGTTTCCTACTTCATCGGAAATGTGAGAGACTTCTTGAACGTGAATTTATGGTCAAGAGAAAAGTGACACCACTGCTCATCTAGAGTGTTCGACAAAATCAATTTCGTCTTTTTTTTGTTATAAATCACAAGAACAAATAAGCACAGAGACTTGGAACTTGCACAAAATGTTTGTACTGGCTGTTTCTCGACATGACACGTATTATAATTTTTTTTAAATATTTTGGCCCTTCTACCAATTTATTTGAAGTGTAGATATTTGATATTTGCTTCTTTTCTTTATTTTTGTTGACAAATATTTTTATTTCTTGTCATCGAGCCTGAAAATACAACAAAATGATCATCTGGAGTCATGCTATTTTTAAACCAATTAAAACATGATATTGAAAGTACCAAGCCTCATTATTTTAGACTTAAGAAAATGTATATATTATTTCATAGTTTAAAATTAATTTCAACATTTAAATGCTAATTACTTTGGCTTGGTGATTTACAATAATATGTTTTTTTATAAGAACAAGTATACTAATTTTCTACAAAAATGAAATATTTAAATAAATTAATAAATGTTATGACATTTTTTAAAAATCTAATTAATGATTTAAGTATTTTATTCACAATAAAAGCTTAGGACTTATATCATTTGTTTTTTTTTATGATTTTACATAAAATCAGCAGATTGCATTTAGTGTATTTCATGTCACAGCACATTAAATTATGAAATTTGAAGTCTTTTTTTCTTTTTTCAACGGTTTGAAAAAAAAAATGCTTGTTTTCAGTTTCTTCTCATTATTTTTGATTTTATATACATATTTTTGCTTTATTGTGAATTATGATGACAGGTGATACTGAAGAAAAAACTAGAAATTTCAGTAAATTTCCGTTTTTAGTTTTCTAGAAATTGAAAATAATTATTCTCCTTTCTATCATATTTCCGAATAATAAAAACATTAAAAACCGGAACTCGTGTTCGCTAGCTTATCGACAAAATAATAAATGTTTTTTCTTTATTATAAAGTTTTGCGGAAAATCTATAGGAAGCTTAATAACAAAGTTAAAATTTTTTTGATTTTTTGAAGATTAATTTTATTATGTTTTAATAAAAAAATTAAACGATAATATATATATAAAAAAAAAATGATGTTGATGGTTTTTGTGATTTTTTTTTTTAATTTAAATATTTTGTGCGAAGTGCTCATTTGAGTGCCTATAATCAACCTTAATTTGATGATTATAAGTACTATGAGTCCCGAACCCCTGATAATAATACAGTGAAACCTCGGTGTCTCGAACTCACTCCGGTATCTCGAAGTTTCTGTACGTCGAATATTTTTTTTTTTTTTACAGTCCCGATCATTCAGTATTGGACTTACGTATTCAGTTATTTCGGTACATCGAATTTCCATAAGTCGAACTCATTATCCGGCGCCCGCCGCCTATTATGATTCACTAACTCGAATACATGACAGATATCATAACACTCCGATATCGGATATTGCATTATATCGAGAATTTTCGGATATCGATTCCACTTTGAGCACATCGGAAAACCGGTGCAGACATTTTTAAGACATCTGATATTCTCGGTGAGCCCGAGACAGATTCTGCCGATGGAGCAATCGAAGAGGAAGAAATTGCTGTTGTTAAACACTCCACACGTGGTGCCCAAGCTGAAAACTATGTACACGAACTTCGAAGACACGTCCAACAATACAGTCACGAGTTCCTGGCAACATTTTTTCTGCACTCAATATTTTAGGTAGTTTTATTGAAAATACTTCTAATACTAAACGAAAACAAACAAAAACGAAGGATTTCCTACTTTCGTGGAAAATAATGTATACTTACCCAACTCACGATTACTGATACATAATAATAATATGTACGCAACGTATAAACACATTCTAATATATTGTAAATACACATTTTTCGCTGTGATCAAACATTTTTATTTCAAATTTTATTTATGTTTTAATTCCCTCGCCAACTCGAAGTTAGTAAAGTTAGTAGTTAATACCTGTGTCGATTTTTTTTTTTTTGGTCCCTTATGACTTCGAGATACCGAGGTTTCACTGTATTATGCAATGTGATCTCGATATGCATTTATTTGTTTACTTTGTAAATTAAAATGAATGATACGTATTTGGAATTGGGTTTATTTCAGTACCTATTGGTACATTTCGTTGGTTTACGTCCTTGGTGTAACGAACTGTTTATACTCTGTACGGGTACCGTACTTTTTCTCGATTCCTCTGTCATTCGGCTGTCATTGTAATTGATAATATGTATAATTACTATAATCATTAATAAAACGATCATTCAACCGTGTGTCCGTTATGCACGTATTATACAATACACATTTCAATAGGTAACACGCTTAGATTGTGCAGTACAAGTACTAGATTTTAAAACGATCTCCGCACCATTTGCCTGCAAGACGGTATTTATTTTTGCTTATAAATAGGTAGGTGGTACCGATTTGTCGTAATAATTATATGAAATAATTAAAAAGCAGATGGTTATTACAACAACGCGTGAGTTAGTTAATTTTTGAATCTTTTTATTTTCCATAACATTATAACTCGTGAGTTCACCGCTAGATGGATTTGCTATCCTTAAAATTCGTTTGCTCTTTCGTGCCGAATCTGCGCGCCCTTGCAGTATGATTTATTTAAAAAACTGCGAATTCCGAAAAAACTGTTGGTGTCACATATTATTATCTGGAACAACATGCACGAAGGGATGATTTTAATGTAGAAAATAGAAAATTATCGTGTTTGGGTGGGGGTTATAAGGTTCGAAAGTGGCAGATCTGGCGAAACGGACATTTCACAGGAGAGACAAAGAGAAAGAGATAACTGTAGGTGCTTGTATTGACAAAAAAAAAACAAATGTCTAATGACGCATCACGTCATGACATATCACACTTACATTAGTTCTATATTATACGGTTGGAGCACATCATTTGTTTTATGACGTTTTTATGACACGTGATCTTTGACTTTTTTTCTGTGTGAAGTAATTTTCGTTGATATGATTCACCGAAATCCACCGAAAAATACCCTTAAATACTTATCGGGCAGCAGATGAGTGAAAAAGTATTGTAACTGCGCGGGTAGCACAGGCTCACTTTCAAGCCTTAGGACTCGAGAGTGCTAAAATGTTTAACCAAAAAATTTACCAGTGGGGGCTTAGCCCTCTCACCCTTTATACGGTTTTGCCGGTTGTATACACAACAGGAATAAATTTATTAAATTCTACTTTAAAAAAATCTGAGTAGTGAAAATGACTTTCAATAGAGAATTTTTTTTCGATCGATATAATATTATAGACACCTGTTACGACGTCTATTGCATTATTCGATCGACAAGAGATGCGATCTGCAGGGCTTTTCACATTTTCACTACTCTCGTCCTTCTTTTTTTTCATTTGTTTTATTCGATTACAATATATTGAACACATTTGAACAGGAAATATAATATGTCCGTGGCATCGGTGCATTATCAATACGAAGTGGAATAAACGCATTCTTATAAACTTAAAATTCCACTTCGAGCAATAGTTTTAACTCAAAACGATCTGGCACCGCCGTTAGTGCACTGTACAATAATGGCAGGTAGCGACTAAAATAATATTAACCCCATAATTTAAAGTTTTTATAGAACCGCTGAAAAATCGAAAAAGCCTTCACCGACACCCTTAAACGTTGTGGTTCCGTCGTAGCGTTGTCGTCTTTTTACGATGCACGTACAATAATAACATTATTCTTCCCATCACAGACGCCGACGGCTGAATATAGTCGTACAGCCGGAGACGAATTATTTTATCGGGGCAGATGTCGGTGATATCATACAGTAATAATAGATAATAATGAGTTGATGATAATATAACACACTGAATATTTCGATAAAAAATATGATCCGTCAGCGAAAATCGAGGGACGACAGAAATACGTACATCATAATATAATAGTATAATGTTAGGAGGTACTCGATTCGAACTCGGCGAGTGCGTGTTTCACATCAGCGATAGACCACAAACAAAGGTCGGTGGATTCGACAGTGTTCGGGATTAATTGTTGTATCACGATAACGATATTGATTAATGAGACCGATGATCGGTGGTTATGACAATATTATTGTTATTATTTTACGGATAAAAACGATTTTCCATTTCCACGACAACCGCCGCAAAGGGTAATAGATCGTCCGGCGTACGAACAAAGCGCACTGATTATGCGGTTTTCGAACCATCGACACGAGCAGAAAATATAATAATACCGTCGTCGGTGAATGATGAACACTCGAAAAATACATTATTATTATTATTATTATTATTATTATTATTATTATTATTGGGGCCCGGACGTTGATGACTTTCGTATCTTTTTTCGGGACACAATCCGACGATGAGCGCCGAGCTTAAGACAACACACGAATGTATATGTAACAACTGATATATTTTATTTTGCATATTTTCTTTTTGTTTTTAGATTTAGGTCATCCTTGGAGTCTCGGGGTACTGCTTACTTTTTATTTTTTTGACTATCGAGAGAAAATTGTTAATCATTTGTCACCACCAATCGTTTCGTATTTATTTTATTTTATGTTTTCAAAATGTGCAGGTATGAATATTATATCCTAAATAAATCTTGCCTAGGTACATACTTTTAATATTTATTGCTTCCCAGATCAAACCCAGTTTTGAAATCAAAATTAAAATTGAAATATGGTATGTTTATAAATTGAAATTTTAAATTTTAAAATCAATAAATAATTATGTAAATTATAAATATTTTATAATCATTTTTTTAAGTAATCGAGTCGACACTCAACATAGTATATGACATTTTTTTTTATATTTTGTGTTTTTTATGTTATAAGCAGATTTTTTTTTTTAGGCTATCGACGTCGGGCCTTAATTATAACATATATTTAAAAACAGTTATAATAGTATAATGTTATAAAAAAATAACAAATTTTGACCAGTTCACAATTATAATATTGTTTATTATTATTATGCCATGACTACTACAGCAAAGACAAGTCATAAAGATTTGTTTTAGTAAACAAATCTTAGCATGATCAACCACTGCAATAACACTAAAGTAGCTATAACTCGTAAGTGTTTTGAGTTTTAACGGTTGAAAGTTTGTATAAAAAAATTGTAATGTCTATAATAAAAAATTATGTTTCATGGGCGGATATGTATATGGCGAAAATGTCAAGTACCTATCTACGGTTATTATTTTTATCCAACCTATTTATTCAAACACGATTCAGGTACTAAAATGGTACTTACAATTGCAATTTCTGTCTGCTTTCCTACAATTGGGTCTATTTGTTTTTAAAAACTGCGTTCAAGTGCATCGATCATCGCTGAATATAATTTGCTACACAATCGTTTTAAAGTATTCACAATATAATATTCATTTCCATACAATATGTGTTAATAATAATAAGTACAACTGTTTTAAAATATTCGGAATACAATAAATAAGTAACAATATCCAACTGTAAGGTACCCAGCATGTTTTCGGGAAAAAAATACAAAAATACTTATTTCACTACGCACACTTGATATTAATTAATTTCTTATCAACGTCTAAGAACGAGTATTTTATTTCCCACCTAGTTCTTGTGTCCTCACGTCGGAGGAGTTTTTTTTTAAAATTCTAATCGGTTTCGTCGGCCGTTCGGGTAACGTAAACAATTATCCGCAGAAATTACGTGATGTACGTTTAACCACCAGCTTTTCAATATTACTCAAGTAGCAGTAGGTACAGGTACATTTTTTTTGTAATAATAAGTCATTAATTATTTGTACGTATTCGCCGACAGCGAATTATGCCTACACGGTGCCTCGCCGATTTTTCCTCCTCGTATGCACCCCTACGCCTGCTCAAAAAAGTTGATACCCAACACTCTCCAACCTCACCCAGCCTAGCATTTAAATTTCAAAAATAAAATCGTGCCAACGCGCATAATAGCGTACGACAAATTTGAAATCACTTATTAAAAATTACAAACTAAACTCGTAATATTATTGGGCTCAGGACCAAAGTATGTGTTTTTTACACATTTTTGGGTTTTCATTAACCATGGTTTGCAATAACAACCACGTAAGCACATTCAGTTTCAAAGAACTGTCCAGAACTAAACGGTTCCGAATCGATACAAATTACAAACTTCTTATAATTTTATAGTTATCTGAACGGCGCATTTTTGCTTAAAGCTAGATTGTTAAAACCAAAATATTCTTTCAAAATTCTGGTCTTAACATTTCATGAAGTTTATTTTTTGAAATATTTCAAAAATTAATAAATAATCTCCAATGAGGACCAACAATTTGTGATGTGAGTCTCGTAAATTTACCATGTAAAATTTTACAGGAAATGTAAATTTACAAAAAAAAAATTTACCATTTACATTTTATTTACAGTTCAAAAATTTGAGTGACCACTTTATTTGTATGTTTTTGTATTTACTATTAAGATTTTAGCATAATAATTTTGCAAATCAGGATTTTTATAAAATGAAAATGACCGATACGTGATATGAATTATTACATGATACCACATTTGATAACGATTATTTTAATTTAATTAAGAATAAAATATTAATTTATACACAATTTTCTGTTTTCTTTATGTTATGAGATGTTTTTTTTATCTGTTATACTTTATTGATAATTTTTATATAAACAAAGAATATAAGTTTTTATTATTTTTTTAAAACAGTTATAAATTGTTTTGATTTCATATTTTGATGCATACAGTATTCTAAATTTTAGTAAAACAATAATTATTAATTGTTATTTTTAATAAATGGATAAAATACTTTTTACTACTATTATTATTTACTATTATTATTTACTACTATTATTTTATATTTATCTTGCCTGATTCACATAATATTGTGAAAAAATTCAATAGGTTTACTATAAATTGAATATGAATACAAATTTGGCAATTATTATACCTTGAATTTGGTAAATTTTCTGGTAACACTCCAACGTAAATTACCGAAAATATTTTTTACACAAAATCCGCATCACTAGACCAAATAACTGATCAATTTACCAATGATATTACAATACCATTTTTATATAATTTTTAATAATTATAACCATTAACGTTTAACATGGTAATTCGTAAACCTTGCTTGATAAGTCATCCCTATTTTTATGGGTATCAAATATTGAAAAATTTAATATTTTTATTTAACCATCACCAGTATAGATATTCCGACTGATTGAATATCTGACTATAGTGATTATCTATATTTGATTCCCGACCACGGTGTAGAGAAAATATATTAAAATATAATAGATGAATAATTAGTATGTAATTTATAATTATCAGGCAATATTTTTATAACATTTTTCATTTAATATACAACTAAGTAGATGTGTTGACTGCAGTGCTTTCTACTATAGATTTAAATTAAAATTGTATATCTTATTTTTCATAAAAACGAAATATTTCATGAAAGTCGCTTGAAATATTTCAAAAAATATTTGTCACAATTTCATTGAAATATTTCGTGGAGCGTAAAATGTTCGATTTCGAAGTATTTTGAATTGAAAAATTGCAAGTTTAATATCTCAAATTCAGAACCCTATTCCACATAGTAAAACTATAATTTACTGATCACCGAAAGTTCCATCTCAAATCCGTCGTGTCGGCAGTGCAACATAATCATGTCGTCGGGGCACATGTGCCGACAAAATATCAATTCATTGCAATAATATATATTATTACGCCTCTATATTTACTGTGCAATACTGTAATATCATCATTATTATAATATTATATACACCTGAATATATCGTTAGGAAAACGAGGGGGCCCCGCGATCGTTTGGTCTTCGGGGGCTAGAGTCGATTTTGACCCAGAGACACCCCTCCTCCGAAGCCGACACGACTGTGTTACTCTCGCCCCGTACATATTAATAATAATAATAATAACACTATGAGCCGTTCACCAAGTGCAATATATTTTTGTCCCGTGCGTGACGAGTGCGCTTGTAGTTGTGCCGCAGACAATTAACAGTAATATTGTTGGCAATTGTAAATAATCGTGTGCTCGCTCTGGGATCCCTCGACGTAGGGGGGTTGTGTTTGGGGGGGGGAGGTATTGTTGCGTACGTTAACGTCTTGTACACGGTTTAATAATAACAACAATAATACGTTTGTGTGTCAATATATTATGAACAATATAATATATTAACGCGGGTATGCGGTATGAACCACGATGATGTAGGTATATACCCACCTATAACGTGCACGACGTACAACACGAGAGTCGTTGCGAGCTGCGTTGTACAATAATAATATAACAATAATAATAATAATAATAATAATAATAATAATAATAATATACTCGTGCGACGGAGCAGTTACACCACTGCCATAATACGATATTATATACCTGCTGTCTGCCTACGGCTTGTAGTTGTGCACACGACTTTGGTAACTTGTAAACACAACGGATATACATGTACTGAGCACTGCGCACACACGCGCACACCCACACTCGCCCACACACACACACACACGCGCGCGCGCGTTACGTGCATTATGTACGAGTACGAGTCGAGTACCCACCCACGTCGATAAGCACACTCTGCCGAGTGTAGGTTCGTTTCGGACGGCAGTGCCACCGTCGCTGTGGTGGGCTCTCGCGAACCGCGATTACCCGCGGTGTGAGGTAAGTGTTCGCGGGACGTCGATACCAGAGCATACCGGAGGTTGGGTCACGCCTACGGCTGTGTTACAATAATTATTATATTATAATAATAATAATAATAATATGTTCCCATACGGCGATGCTGAGCACCCGTAATTCATCGCACTACTCCATGCATCACGAACACCCCGAGGACTTTCGTTCGAAACCCGAACGGGGTTCGGAGTTCGATAGAAATAACACACGATCGACGTGAGAAAACGAAAACGTCGAACGTCTGGGGGAAACCGAGTTCGAATAGTATTAGTGCCTGTATTTACCTACCTGTTGAATCGAGTCCAGCTCACTGTCATCGAGTGTCTTCGAGTCGAGTCCGCAAGGACGATAAGCGATAACGATAACGGAAGACGACAAAATATTTGTCTTCGACGTGTCGTGTTGTTGTGTACTGGTGCACGAAAATAGCTTTTGCCCGTTCGATTGACGGGCGACGGCCGACGGTAAGCGATTACTGAAAATGTGTGCAGGTATTATATTGTGAATTATTATAAGAGGTTTGTTTGACACAATGCGTAATTGAAAATGTGATATCAACGATTTTTTTTAGGTGATTTATGCAATGTATAGCCTACAAAAAAAAAAATTAACAGAGAAATCTGAGGCCCCTAAATAAGCTCCCACTATCGAGGCTCGAAGGCCATGACCCCCCCCCCCTCTAACACGGAATCGAGCAAGGTAGTTAACGGTTATCCGTGGTCAACCACTGAGCACTGAATACCAACCAGTCGTGGTTCTCAACGCATAATCATGACGTGAGACGTCAAAAAAAAAAATTAACTTATATTTTACGTGTTCAAAATATAATATTATGCTATTAATAAGGAATTAGAACCGCAGATAAGAAAAACGATTGTGAAGATAATTTTATTTCGGATTAAGGTTTGTAAGTGTTTTTGCTTATGCGAAAATTAGAGGGCTTTGTTGAGAAAAAAGTGTCAAGGAGGACAGGAGAACTACAATGTTGAAAAGAAGCTATTTAAAATTAAAAAGCTAATGATAATATGTTCGTCGCTGAACAACTTTGCAAAGTCGAAAACTATATACACATTGTAAGCCCCCACGTTTTTTTCTAACAAATTATACCTACTTGATAAATTAATTATAGTAATAATAAACTTTATAATATGACGTTTTAAAGTGATTTTTCAGCAGACCATCAAAGGTTAGGCGTTGATCATCAAAGTATTCAAATAAGTAGTTTATTTTTTTACTGAACAAAAAAATATTTACTGTTTCATCTCGTGAAGTTATAAGTCATGTGAATTATTCTTTGTCGGTAAAAATAATATCATATTTTGTGTTTTGTTTTTTTTTGTATTTACATTTAACTTACCGTCAGTCTGAAATGAGGTAGGTACTGTCCGACAGGACTTGGTCGAGGACTCATCATCTGGTTATTGAACCGGCGCCTGGTTGTTGTCATCGACGTAGGATCGGACGAACTTGGTCCTCTGAGATTTAAAAATGTCGTGCACCCCATCTCGGCGAAGCTCGCCGGTTTTCCAAGGAGGCTCGTGATGGAAGATTATGCGGGTTCCACCGATAAACAATATTATTTCGACCCAGTTGTCGTTTAAATGGGACGGACCGGTCGGTAAATTAATTTCGAATTAATATGGCACTCGTAATTCTCGTCGCCCATCCAATGATTACATTCCAAACGGGTTAGTGAACGAATTCATGGGGTATCGTGTTTTCGCCGAATGGTTGTGATACTGACGAATAAAAAAACGTTTCGAGTGCAATTATTTAAAAGGTACGCAAACGAAACACTGGTATTTTGAGAAAATGTGAGTTTGCACTAGATACAGTTGTACAAAATTATATTTTCCGCGGTATAAACGGTTAATACACGGTATAAAATTATTTTATGCAAGTAGTATTGAAAAAAAAATACATCAGTTTATATTATCGTAACATTAATTGCATATTCAAGAATATAATTTACTATGAATTATTATGACTACATTATTTTAAATGAGAACTGCTTATAGTGTCTTGATATATCAGCAGGACCCCTGTTAAGAGGGGGTACAGAGAGGACTTTAATTTTCCCCCGAAAACGGTACAGCCCCCTCACCAGCAAACCCACTGCAAAACATAACGGATCATCACAACATTATGTTATTCTCACAATAGTTACAGTATTAAATGTATTGATTATTATTTTTAAAAAACTATGGTTGTTTTGTACGATTTCAACAAAATATATTAATGTATTTTATTATTTGTAAAAAACAATAAATATTTAATCATTAATTTTATTTATATTATATCTTATTAAATATCAAGCACTGATTGTTGCGAGGAAACAAAGATAAGTATTCTCAAACCGTCGCCCAAAATTTCCAGTCAATCAAATCCATCTGCTCAATACTAAATACAATAGTTTTAGTTTATATTAATTATGAAACAATTTAAGTGAAAAGTAGCATTACCATTTTAGCTGTTAAGGTGTGTGTTATAAAAGTAAAAATTAAATCGTCAAATCGGTTCATCAATGTTAATATAGTCGTTTAAAGTCCGTGTTAAAATATTTTCTCATTTATAGAAAAAAAAACATAATACAGAGAGTATATTATATTGCTGAGATACATTGTCAATTAATCAATAGGTGCATACATATTACCTAATTAGAGAACTTAGAATATAAAAACTTCTGAGTGTCGTAAAAAGTAAATGTCTGCTACTATAATACGATCGTAGCTATGTTGGGTTTCAATAAATTTAATTATTTATCTGAGTAATCATTTTAGTTTTTTTTTTTTTTCAAAAAGCATAGCCTACGTACAAAATATGTCTGCTACACTTAGCACCCAACGGGAAAAGGGTGTCCTCTGACTGTTTTTAGGATTGATATACTGACGACAGCATGACTGAATATTGATTTATTTTAGAATAATTTTTTTATTACTGTGTGTTTTAAAATGTTTTCAAAAATTATTAAGCCATTTAAAAATCCTTCATATTATAATAAATAATAATATAATAATACCATCATTTTTTAACATTGTCGTCACCTGTGTTCAATTTCCGATCATTTGAGATGTTAAGAATTTGCAATGCTCTATAATAGTCTATAGAGTATAATACTGTAAAAAAAAAAACAGTATTTTAATATTTTTACTCGTATTACAATGTATAGAACGATCAATTTATAAGTGACCACTGACTATTACAAACTATTATATTTTGAAACGTCTTTCTTAGTGAACATTTCAAAAAAAATCTTTGTTTAATACATAGAATAATTTCAGTATTGAGAGATTTATCTTAATAATAGACTAAAACAAGGCTGGACAACAACTCATTAGGAATTTTAATAGGTACGTTAAAATGTTTGGAAAAAAAACAAAAGTTTGTATCGATACAAGGCACTATTTAAGTTATAGGTAGTAAAAAAAATCCAAATAATTTGCAAATAATATGGTTTTTAAGTTTGTTTCAAAATGGTAAAAATCATTTAAAAAGCATTTGGATAAATTCATTGTTAAATTTAAAAAACGGGGCTGAACATGGTTGGAAAATCACTCTGTACATACACATACGTTTAAATGAATATCAAACTCTGTCCAGGTATATTCACTGCTGCTAGGTATTAGTTTCTTTTTCCTTTCTTAATTTTCCATTTTCAGATGTCGAAAGAATAATCTCAGCAAAAATTACAAATCATTTTAACGTTAATTAAATTTCAAACTTCATGTTAGCCAACAACTATAATCTAAGCCTACGGTCGTTTGTTCTCGAAAAAAAAATTATTTTAACGAGTGTCGCGAGTACAATTATTTATGAACTAACCTTGAATACTCAATAGGACGTCTTGCCGATGTGGTCTGCCAATCTCTTCCGCCCTCCATTCGGCAAAACTTCAAAACTTATACTATTCAACCATATGAATATTTAAAGGAGATTAATTATTCAGCTTTTAAAATATTAAATTGGTTACATGAAATGTTCAAAACGTCGAGAGAACCAAAACTTTCATTATTTTCATATCGAGCTTAACTAAACTACTATATATACCTATCCGAGCACAAAAATAATAATTTCAGACACGCGTGGTCTTTTTACACAGTGATATTTTCTTTTTCTGAAGAATCAATCGGAAAAATGGTTATTCAAATCTCCTCGGAGCGTATGTACGTAGCCACCCGCTGACGAGTGATTTGGAGTTTGTTCGGAGTAGGTACGAATATTATATCGCATTGATTGAGTGATGTCGGTTTAATGGTCGCATGTAAGCTCCTCCACGAGTTACCTTTTTACATTTTTACCTGAAAATCAAAAACACCGTAATCTTCTACGCGGACATTTTTAACTTAAACAAATAACGTATAGCATCATACACTCCGACATTTTTACTCGAACACACGGTTTCGGTATTGAAAAGCTCAAAAAACCAAAAACGATCATTGCTCAGACGGTTGAAAATAACGATTACAAAATACGTCATATTTTCACAGATGAAATACAATCACTTGTATGATATGCGCTAGCTGTGTGTATATTGAAAGACAGCGGTATGATGAGACGTACCTACAGCGGCAGCGGACAGACCTTTCCGTACCGGTGGAAGACATAAGCGCCAAAATAAGACAAGAAAAAAAAAGTCGTATCGTGCAAAAGCGCCGGAAATTAAATAAAAATGCGATGGAAGAAATACCAGGATGGTGAAATAAATCGTACGGAATATGTCAAAAAAGTGGGATTAAAAAATCAACCAATTTATTAAATGTATTAAATATTGATGTGCATGTACCTATATTATAATTAACTATCAACATAATAATATTATAAAAAATATTGATAGTAATAAAATTATTATATATTATTATATATTATTAATATAATTTTTACTTATATAAAATATTAATGTTGGCCCAAATGATGGGTGGTTTTTGTACCTTTTGCGTTTATGTCATACATACCTTTCTATACATACTACAGCGAAACCTGTCTTATCCGAACCCCTGACAAGACGGAATCCTTTTCTGTGCGGAAATGTATTTTGGAACGTTTCTAACGATCGCGGCTGCTGCGGACAGTCAAACCGAACACGGCTTACCGGTCGAGGTATAACGACTCAGGTGTCGTGCGTGTCTCGGATTTATAGAAGTTCTCGAAGATAACGTATATTATAATATCATATAGGCACGCGCGATTCCCCGAATAACAGTGTAGTTGTAGTTAAAGTTCTGCACACCGTCTTTACGACCGATTTACCTGAACAATACCTATAACCTCAGAGGACGCGTAACACTGGCATATTTTGTTGTATCCCCGGGGCGCGATTTCGATGAAAAACTGGAGGTGCTAATGCCTATTTGTTTTTTTTTTGTTTTTCGTATCGAATCATGATAAATAATAACAATAACAATCGGATCGGATACGCGCATAACGACCGTTGAATAGTAAATTAATATGAAAAAAATTTGGTGGGGCAGCTCTGAGCACCTCCGAGCACCCCCCAAAACTGGACCCTCGGTCGTCTCCGTCTCACTGCAAGTGCATAACACAACGAATTCGCGCTTGTAAATTAGAGCCCGACCTAACCTATTATGAAACTTTTCGACGGTTAGAACATTGTAATATGTGTTTGTAAGTGGGTTTTTTACGACAGTCCGATTTTCAAGTGAATTATGAGCATTTTTCATTTGTGCATGACTGTCTAAAAAATTTAACTGTCTTAAAAAACTAACAGATGAACGCCTCAGATGATGTTCTCACCATCAAGTTTCATAATACTCATCATATCGGTTCACTATAATTTTTAAAATAGCGGTGTTATTATATACGTGATCTGCTAAGCTTAAATTATCTTTATTATACGCACTTGTACAACGGAAACAACAATTAATGACAGGGTTACACCCTCTCAAAAAACAAGATCCGGAACTCCTCTATATTTTGTAAGCAATTTCTAGTAGATACACAATTCGAATTGTAATTTTATTCATCGATTATCGATTTTTTTTTATCGGACATTTTAAAACTGGAACGTTTTGCGTGGACTGTCGCGGGGGGTTCCGGACTGTTCCGGTTCAAAAGTGTTTTAATTATTATTAATCGTTTCATCTCTTGTAAAAACAAAAATGACATTATGTAACGTATTTACTATTTAGTACTCTTTATAACTTTTTCCGTTTTTAATTTATACATAATTATAATGTTATCGTCGAAAAATAAATTGTGAAATGTCATATTTATTTTGCTCAACAATGCAATGGACATATTATTATTCTGTCAAAACGTCTAAAAGACAAATAAGTAATGATATTATGCAGTATTGATTCGTAAGAAAGAGTAGCGAAAGCTCTGGGGGGAAAAAAAACGAAAAAGCAAACTATTGAAAACGAAAATATTATTATTGAAAGCAATCCGACAATTTTTGTTATGACCATTTAACTTAGCATTGTTTAAGTATTTTCAGCGACTGAAAGTTGTAGGAAATGTTTTATTTCTCTCGAGTTTGTCATCCCGGTCTACGACGACGAACAAACGACAAACGCATTCTGAAAGTTTTTTTGAACAAAAAACTAAAATTGTTTTATCGTCGTCGAGTGTTTTCTACCACTGATCGATCGAATCCAGACCAATCGCGTGGCTATAACTTTGTAATGATTCCACGAATGCATATTTTTTTTTCAAATTTTTCATTAGTGTTCTTAACATTTTTTCTCCTGCCCAGTGAGATGGCACTGACCTGATCTAACGTAATCTTTGGGGGAGGGAGGAATAAACTTTTAAGACCTGAAATGCGAATTGTGATCTTACCGTACATTTATATTTTTACACAACAATATGTCTTTTAACTCAAACAATAACGTCATAATAATCTTATTATTTTCTCCATATTGCGTTTTACACTCAATTTTGTCGCACGTATCGAAACGAGACGTCCCTAATTAAATTTCGAACGTGAGACATATTATTATCGCATGGATTCCCCGGTGACGAAGGACTTTATTTGAGGCACGTGCCTCAGTTTAAAGGGCTTTGGGTGGTGGGTCTGACAAAATAATAATTACTGTGCCTCATAAGTGAATGAAGTTCGAGAGGCCAGCGATTGTCACTACATTTCCCTTATTGTTTACGTTTCCCACAAAAGTCTGTATTTTCAACACCACTATAATAAACGATAAACCGAGAACAGTGGTCCGATCGTGGGTCGATTAAAAATAATAATAATATATCACCTCGGAGATAGGTAGGTACACTGTTTCTATTCCTAAGTATATTATAGGCAAGTAATTTAGTTTTCACCAAAACCAAGCGCACCACGTTTGTAATATAATAACACAATTACGCCGTCGGTTTAAGTTGATAATATACAACGCGAAATAATAATATTTATGACTGCGCTAGCGCCGCGGTTAAATTAAGTTGATAATAATAATACGTTACTCGTAATAACAACACACACCGAATTCTAAGCCTACACACACACACACACACACACACACACACACACACACACACACACACACACACGCCAAAACCGCACATAAGATACGTGTGAGTATATGTGAGGGTGAATTATTATTCTCGTGACCAACACTCGACGAGCGTATGTAACGCAGTAAGATGCGAAAATAATAATCATCCCCTAACGCCCGCCAAGAAATGCTCCACTCGAGATACCCGTGTTGTGTTGACGGCCACACGGATCGCCTATACATATAATGAAATATGTTTGTACTGCAAGAGTGGTAATGATATTGTTATAAACCATGCTATTATAATAATATACTTCGCGTAAGTCGTCTGGATCAGTGGTTCTCGACCTACGTGTTAAAAAAAAAAATTAAAAAAACGTTCGTTTATACTGCGTGCACACGTGTGTGATGGTAAAAACCGCAGACACGTTGTGATGATGGTGAAGTGTCAATTAATTATACTCAAATAACCCAATACTTGCTCCATTTTTACAGCCGAAGCAATAGCTATCCTCGTGGCTATTGAGATGATAATCCAAGAAACACACTCTAAATTGATCATGCTTAGGGATTCATTAAGTCTATAGAACCAGTTCAACCCCGGCGATATTACATATAAGATCCAAAACAATATCTACAACGCTTCCGACTCGGGTAACATATTGCCATCGTTATGTGGATACCTGGAAACTCGGAAATAATGAAATAATCGATAAACAAGCCTTTATAGCCACCAACAATAATGAAACTCCCTTAATAAACCAAATGTCGTATGACGATTCAAAAATGAAAAAAATACATAAATCAAGTCACAGAAAACGAATGGCACATCATTTGGACCAGATAAAATACCGAACTTAACGAGACTAAAGGAGACGTTTTCCGTTGGACAAACCCCACACTCGACCGCAAAGAAGATACCGTTCTCAACCGTCTCCGGATCGGACACACCCGAATCACCCACCGTTTCCTAGTTGCCAGAGTGGACCCCCCCCCCATTTGTATAACCTGTGAAACTATCTTAACAGTCAAACATATTATAGGCGACTGCTCAATGTTCAATCAAGAATGGAACGAGAACCAGATCTCCATCTACCAGTGGACCTCAATGGGACCTGACCATGAAATGACCAGCACATGATCAACTTCAGTAAACAAATACAATTATTCAGCCTTATGTATGAAAAAAAAAAATGTTACCCAATTAAAAATCTTCACTGCATGTAATCACTTCTTGTAATCCCTTATAGATCATATACTATGTATGGCATCATTGTGTCCAACATCATCCCCGCCACCTTCGAAATTTCAAGGTACGCGACACAAACGCGCATGCCCAGAAATCTATGTGAATGATACTGGCCTTTGGAGCATGCGCATTAGTGTCGTCGTGTACCGTGAAATGTTGAAGATGGTGGGGATGTTGTTGGACACAATTCGGCGCCACAACAATTATACGCATAGCTCCTTCCATAGTATAATATGATCTAAACAAAATCCGTAACCAACGACCTTTGTAGTCGAAGTTTGTATGAGATCAATGAATAAATAAAATAAAATATAGTTGTGCATACTCTTTAATTGTTACTTTTTTAAAAGTCGATTAATTATTTCAAGTGTGTCGTCTGAAACTAAATAATTACCGTGTGATCTAAAAAAAATAGGCTGAGAAGTACAGACTGGTCTAGATTATAAATTTTATAGTGCATCCAAACAACCACTGCACACAAGTATATCTTATTGCACCTACTACTTTCCAATCCTGCAGGACTATTTATAAGTGCCCTCCCGTAAAGCACTCGGCGTTCTACATTTTATTTATGCGTACCCACCTATTCGTTATATATTTATGGGCAATGCTGCAGTAATCAACTACCTCGTAAGTGGGCAATAAATGTGTGTACCCAACAATAAATAGTCACCCGCGCCCCCACCCAAAACACATCTCATAATAATTTTTGTTTATTACTTTAATACAATTAACTTGATCGTGAGACCTCTTTACGTATCTTTACGCCGTTAATCATATTGTATCAATATAGGTCATATGATGTAATACTCACATCCAAAAAATAACCCGGGAACTTGTCTTATTCACCGAAATAAAGATAATATTATGTTATTTTAATTTTCCACCACCACAGAAAAGGGTATTTGTAATTTTCACCAAAAATGAACGAGCGCCTATCCGTGTAAATATATTCGATTATTTCGTTGGTACACTCGTCGACACCGAAACTCGACGGCCTCGAATGGCATGTGTTATTTTTTCAAAATGTGTAACTACTCGCCTCCTTAATCCGTCAATCATTTCAAAGTTTAAAGTCATATCCACTGTATTCGCGTTATTACGTCGTTAATTGTCAGTTTTCGACAAGTATATTATGTATTTATTATAATACTATTGTTGTCATCAGGTA
This sequence comes from Myzus persicae, assembly GCF_001856785.1. Lineage (NCBI taxonomy): Eukaryota > Metazoa > Arthropoda > Insecta > Hemiptera > Aphididae > Myzus > Myzus persicae. Next base: position 327,221 of record NW_019101865.1, on the reverse strand, counting down.
AGTACTTGTTGCAAATCAATATGGACGTAGGCACTACTATCGAGTGGTTTGTATAGTAAAATATTAGAATATTGTGTATTATTAGTTTCATATAATATATATATCAATATATTATCTTACACTGAATTTCGAAACGATATTGTACGGCAAAAGTACGATCGATTTGCATTTCGAAGACAACTACAATTTATTATATTTTTGTTTAGATACTATTTCTGATGGTGGTAATAAGATGCCTTTATATTGATGCAAATTATAAAAGCATTTACAAAATGGCGGTCGCGAATATTGCACATATCGAATTGAATATATTTTGTGCCGATTTTGGTGCTAATTGACTACAGCCGGTTTTTTATTTAGGTACCCCTCGTAGATAGAAGACAATAGTATATTGTAGTTATCAAGCTGTACAGCTCAAGGTCAGATATGTTTTTAATATTTAATTTACGAAAATCCGTTATTTTGACAATCGGTATCTAATTTTGAAACGTAAATCGTTGTGACATCAACTGTACGTGATATCGACTTGAACGTCATATATTATAATAATATGGACACCGAGCATATGTATAATTTAGGGTTTCATTTTCCGAATTTTAAAAATATTATATTTAAATGTGTAACTCTGTATGGGCATCAGTGTAGGATTAAATTGTTTAATTAGAAAAATAAAACATTAAAAAAAAACAGCTAGCGTACGTTAAAATTGTCTCTACTCTTTGCAGATAAAATTTAACATTATTTTTTATAATTATTATTACAGAAAGTATACAGAAACCTTACGTTACATTTTGACTGTTAAAGTTTATTTTGTTGTTCGTTTATTAGTTAATTGAGTTAATTAACAGGAAACCTAAATTGTAATTACTGCGAACCTAATGAAAGACATTTAACAGGTAATTGATACTTGATAGTGTAAGGTCTCAGTCTAGAACAATAATTAATAAATTGCAGTTTCACTTAATGAATATTACCAACAACAAAAAAAAATACAATATATATAATATAACAATAATTACATCATAAAAAGGAGTAATTTTCTATTGGCATAATAGAATATTACGTTAATGCGACAAAAAAATCTGTAAATTCGTCCCCCATAATATTACGTTGCCCTGAGTATAATAATATGATATGATATTTTTTAATTATAATGTCCCATTCTTAATATTGAAATTTCGAGTGTCACAAAATTTAGTGTATATTTGAGCGAACGATTTTCCAAAAAAGTGGTTAAATTTAAAATTCAATATCCTGACAATTTGTCAGCTTACCATAACCCACCGTTCTAATAAGGCAATAACGATCGTAAACACAATAATACAATATTTATTGCATTTTTATATTTGCTCAACTTTATTCAACTCTCTATTTAACAGTACGTACCTAAATCGCCATAAGCCATCAGGCTTTTGTGGATTTAATTTTTAACTCAGATAAGAGAATCTTTTGCCTCGCTCAAAATATGTATTGTATTTGCCTGTTATGTCAGGGTGGTCCAACCCGAGTCCGGGGGACAAATTTGGCTCTCCGAGATTTTTTTTTTATGGCCCTCCTTAGAAAACTCATACATTAATTAAGTAATTTTAGAATTTTAAGTGTGATCAATTTTTAAAACAAAAATGAGGTAGACGGATTTGTTGTAATACAAATCTATACACGCATTCTAAAATGTGATAACTTATGTATAATTATATTATATTATAATTATATTATATCATTATACGTTTGTTATAAAATAATTAATACGAATGAAAAATATTTTTTTCTTTTGGCGGTCCCTCTAGTGTTTATAAATGTGTATATTCACCCTCAAATTACAAACGGTTGAACTAACCCTTGCAATCCAATCAGGTTTTTGAAAAAAAAATATTTAAAAGTTTGCCAATGGTGTTAGATAAAAATGGTGTCAATTACCAATTTGAAATAGACGTATACATATTACATGAATAATATATACAATTTCAATCATCAACAATTAAAAATAATAATAATAATAATAAAAAAATATATAAGTATAAATAACTCATGCTAAGTATTGCCAGTGGGCGGTTTCTTATTCAATTTTCCACGTCCTGTATTCTCTTAACACATAAATTTATTGTATGTTACGTCTTGTATAGATTGTTTTTTTCTAATAAAAAAAAGAAAAAGTTTGTCAATTATATTTTATTTCCCTAACATCACAATATTACATCAAATTAATTCGTACCCAACTCGTACTTAATTTTCAACAGAACTTATTCCATTATATAGTTCTAGTCTTCTAGAGCCGAAATTATTTCGTAATACAAAATATATATAATAAATTGTTTTACGACTATAAACAAAGTGTAGCGGAAAGAAAATGTATACTAATTAAACGTTTGACAAAAATTATGAAACTTATATGACTAATAATTAATTTCTAGACATATCTCAACGTCGATAAACTCACAAAAAATATATTTTGAAAAGTCATAACTTTTCAAATGAGTAAGCTCCAAAAGTATACTTGCTGTTGTTTAAAAAAATTATGAAAAATAAACTATGTGTCTTGAGTAAATGTTTTTACCGTCATAATTATTATTTGTTTAAAACTTAGCTTTATTGGATTTTTCCAAAAAAAAAAATTTTATTTTTTTTTATTATTTTATTTAAATTAAAAAAAAATAGTTATACCTAAGGCGCGTCTCGCAGAGCGAGCGTCCAAAAATGACGAGAACAAAAGTCATTTCATTTGTCGCATGTTTTTTGTTACACCCTGTACCTATAATATTGTTATCATACATTACCCAGAATCTCAAGTGGGCGAGTAAACCACGATGTTGATATTATATTATTATGATGTTGCATTGTCTGAAATTGGATAGAGTGTCACTCTGACAGGACTCGGGACATAATATTTTCCTAATAATATGCAATTTAAATCCCTGTTCCTTGAGTATTATAAGTTTATAACCCGCTGGTCGGCGTTACGTCCTCTCCCGCGCGTTGTTCCGCGCACTGCAGACTACTGAGTTATTAGCATTGTAAACACATTAATAAACATTTATTGTTTTACATACAAAATTATACGCACAGATTACATAATATTATAATGGACAATATACACGTACAATGAGGTTCAAACATTAAAAACAATCTATTGCAAACGTATCTCGTAAGCGTCTAACCCTCTGCGTTCCTCTCGTAACTTCGATAATACTATTATTGCTTGTCCTCTCGCAGCTGACAAAACAATTTTGCGACATTTAACAATAACACGTTGAACGTTTGTTTAAACATTTGTGAAAAACGCTGTGAATATTTTATTATTCACGGCGGCGTCGTACGTCGTCTTTGTAAATTAATATTTCCTCCGATACTCGACACATTAGCAATTTAAATTACAATGTTCTATTGGAACATTTAAGCTCGACAAGAGAGCTGTAATATGCTTAAATTTCGATGACGCTGAAAATATAAATCGATATGAAAATAACATATAGCGTGAAACTGAAACAGGGAGACCTGAAAAATGAAAAAACTTTTGTTCCGATCAAATTTGAAATTTTTTTCTGTACAATCCATTATTATAACTATTGAGTTACACGTGTAATATAATATTTTCGTTTTATTTTTATACAGGTGTAATACTGAAAACAAACAATTTTAAGTCTGATCGAAATTTGTTTTTGAAAATTTTGAAATATTAAATCGCGTGTGTCAGTCTTATTCATATAATATTATATATTATCTAAAATGTTTGATTGCAAAATACCTGTATCCAAGTCAAGTGGTTTATTTTTTTATGATTTTTAAAATGTCTCTTTTTTAATGTACGACTTTAATTTGTACAGTAGTATCTTTTCATATAATATTTGAGGTTTAACAAGTGAGTTAGGTACCTATTAGGTAACCTATTTAAAAATCACCCGAAAAAATTGTTTTAAAAAAAAATGACTTTATCGACTTTAACTAATAAAAATTGTAAAACAGATAAACTAAATGACTTGAATCAACGTGCTTACAATCGACATTGTTCTAAAAACCAGATTTTCAAATTTACTATTTTGATTATTTAAAAAAATATAAATTACTATGCGTGTAGCGATTCACAAGCTTCTGCTAATGTCGCAAAACAATGAAATGTATAAAATATATTGATTAGAACAAAAGTTTTTTGTATAAAAAAAAAAAGAAACTTTTCAGTTTTTAAATTATAATTATTAATTTATATGAAAATTATTATGTTTTATTAAACTAATACCTTGCCGAGTAATTAAAACGCTGTAATTCACGGCCTCGTTATCGTCAGTATTATAATAATATAATAATATCATGCGGCGGTTGTCATTAAGGTTAGGTGTACTCGTCAGTGTTCGCAAGCATTAATTGTGTGTCGTTTGGTTTAATTAATACTTGAATTTCATGCGGTATATTATTATTATTTTTTTTTTTTTTTGATTTTCGTGGTACGTAGACGTGAGCAGCCATTATTATAACACTACGCGTACAGTACATTCCGGGTATCATATACTACACCGACTCTCATATCGTTCTCGTCGGGTTAGGTTGGGTTGGGTTGCAGCGAACCCGATGCACGAGAGAGTTTGGAAAAACGGTCGACGCGAATTTCTAGAAATCGAATTTCACGGGACAACGGAACATCGGTGTTTCAGACGAGACGAAATATAAATGCTAAACGGGTTATCACAGTTGGGGATTTTTTTTAGACAGTACTCATCGAAACGTGCACTGTTAGCTGCACTGCGCTGTGGAAACTAAAATAACACTGATCTAAATACGCAAATACCCACATTGTGGTGTGATTGTAACTATGCACTCGTTACTCCAGAAAACAATGGCTTTATTGAAAATTTTTGTTTTGCATATTATGCATTCCGTCTTATGCCATTCCTCGTTCGTTATTATTTTTTGAATATCTTTCACACCTTTGAACGGTAACTCGCGGCGTGATTGCATAACATGCTACTCCGAAGCAGGCGAATGTGCGTGAAGTTGGCTCGCCGACTTCGTCCGATCGTTTCGAAATCTACGCCAATATTTTGCGAATTAATTGCAAATGATTGCAAATTAGTTTTTAGAATTTGCAAAAACCGATATTTTATTTTTGGCGAATTTTACAAGTTTTTTAGCCAGCCCCCCGATTTTGTCCGAACGTTTCGTACATTTTACAAGTTTTTTGCAACCGAATGACTCCGGCGTTATAGAAAACTTATGAAAAATTGTTTTAAATATATATATATATTTTGTAAATTAAATTAAACGATCTACATACCAATGCATAAAAAGTAGTTGTGCAATCACAAAAAATATATGTACAATATGTATAACAATGTATAATAAGTATTCTATTTACACCGGAGTCATTGGGTTGCAAAAAACTTGTAAAATGTACGAAACGATCGGGCAAAGTCGGGGGGCTGCTGGCTAAAAAACTTGTAAAATTTGCCAAAAATAAATTATTGATTTGCAAATTCTAAAAACTAATTTGCAAAATATTGGCATAGATTTCGAAACGATCGGACGAAGTCGGGGGGCCAACTTCACACACATAGAAGGTGAATAATATTCGGAATATTCCGATCTATAAAAATCCAGTATTTTAGTACAGTTATACGTAGAGGTCGGACTTAAGCTCCCTTAAGGTCCTCCATAAAAGATTATGTTTTTAAGTCTTTTGAAATAAAACACAATAATAATTGTATCACTCGCTTAGGTATTATAATATTTTGTACCTACATTGTATTTGCTGAAAATGAATTGTGAAAATTATAATGTGCATGGTGGTGCAAAAAAAAAATATAAGTTATATACTTACTTATTGTAATTATTTCTCCAAAAAAATATTCAAAAATAATTATAACATTGTTATTACTTTTTCAAATATTTCTTCACCTCTAAAAGATGTTTTTTTATGCAAAATATTTTTTTGCCATGAAGTGTGTGGTTCGTGTGAATTGTAAATATATCTCACTTGAATTAACTGTTTAGACTAGAAATAAATATTATGTAAAATCGTAAAAGTCGACCTCTTCAGTCTTGTTTTTGTAAGTGTTTAAAGTTTTTGACGAGCGCGGTGGTGGACCAACATTTTGCGTGGTATCCTTGTACCATAATTACGTTCAGATCGTTTAAGCTTTGGATACTTACAAACTGTGAGTCCGAAATCGGAATTTTATGCATCGAAATACTCTACTGATTTCTTATTTTTGAAAATAATAACGAAAAAAATTCAAAAATGTTATTCGAATAAAAAAAAAATGTTTTGTATACAAATTAAAAATGATTTAATAATATAGTATTATAGTGTCTTACGTTAAATGGATCATCTGGTATAATGTTAATATTACGTTAACCCACTCACTCAGCTGACGGTAATTTGTGTTTGTCCCCCGTCCATACGGATCTAAAATATTACATGGAAACTTCAACTGAGGGCCACCTCTAAATATCGGAGACCTCCGAATAACGGAAGTTTTTTCTTCAGATAAATTTACAATCTGAACTCTTTGAATTGTGGACAAAATGTCAGCGACCGAGGGTGCTCCGTGGTATTCAGAGTTATAACTGTGCAGTGTTATGTTGTAGATTTTTTTCGTTTTAAACAGCGAAGATTGGTGTGCGATAATCTTGTGGCAGTAAAATGTTGGAGGCAAGAGAGAATGAGGAGGGAGCAGGAGGAGGTGCAGGATATCGCGACGACGGCGTTTTGCGCAAACCATTTTGTTGATAATAATAATTTGCCCTTTATTTGGACCAGTAATTATTTACTGCTCACTTGCAGTATAATACGTGCTGAATGTAAGACCAGGACAGAGCTGACCGACTGGTAAACACCAACAACCAGCTGGTTATAGGTCACAACGACTAATTTTCGAGAGATAATAATATTATTATACTGTGTACCGTGCTGGGCGAATAATAAAACGAAATTATACGAATGTACCGCCCGGCTAGTGCACAACGATGCTGTAACAATAATAATATTTCTGCAGAAATCGGATACCGCGGTCGATTACGTTTGGGCGTCTTGGTTTAGGTACTCGCGTATCGCAATAATTATTACTAAACGTGTCGCAGTTCTATTGCGATAGTCTTGTGATTATAGTAAAACCGCGTGAACGCCATAGTAGCGGCGATCATCGATGGGATGGTATGAAAATGCAAAATGCAAAAAAAAATACAAAATCAGAAGTTCCTCGTTAACTAGATAATTGTAATGTGTGAGATTGAAAAAGAATGAAAAAAATTGTTGTTTTTTTTTTAACCGCACCTATTTGGTAAGTATGCATATTATTTTTAGAAATAACTATTGATTACACGCTGAAAATATCAACGATTAATGGCCAAAAATAATTAACAATAATTTATGTACTCATCGACTCAGGATTATAATGAATTACAGCGTTAATTGCAATGGATTACGCATAGAAATCGTATCGTAATATTATCTATTAATTTAATACTTATCAATTGAGCATTATTTATTATTCCTTACCCTAAACAGACTTTCAAAAGTGTTCTCTTGCTGTAAGCTTACGACTATACAACCTTTTAGATATAATACGCACTTATTTTGTTGTTCGCATAAATTAAATATTTCAAGAAAATAAATTCAATGACATTTTAAAACCTTAATTGTCCCCGGGCTAAGAATAAAACAAAATATTGTAATATCGCGTAGCGCAGAACATAGAATACCGTCGTATAACGCTTTTGTAACAATACATTTCAGAAATTGGATACCACGTCGGTAACGTTGGTTATCGTTGGTACGGGTTTATCGTAATAATGATTAATATTTAATATTATAGTGCAATGGTTATAGTCAGTCTCTATGAACGGCGCCCGCATCTATAGCAGACGTCCATCGCTGGGATGACATCAAAATACAAAAATCACAAAAAATAAAAATTATAAATATCAACATTTTACCAACACTACAGAGGGCGTGGTCGAAAAACTTAAAAATATAACCAAAAATAAACATTGGTACATAGTTAAAACTTGTACGCTTAACTATTCAATATGAATAGTAAATAACAACTATCATTGCAATTTGTAAGATACTTGTAACCATGAATTATTATTATTTTTCAAAAATATCGAGACAGTAATTAATATACTATAATTATATATACATACATTTTTTTTAAAAGTAAATACTAATTATTCCAACTGAAATGAGCTAATGAACAGTTAGTGCATGCAAACCATGAACCACATCACTGTAACCATCAACCTTCAACCTTCAACGTATGCCTATAGTCGGGGCCCCCACAAAGGGGGGCGGTTCCATTTTCCTCCAAAAACGAGATACCGTTTTCCTCCACTGACCATTTTCCTCCAAAAAAATAAAAGGTTGGTTTCCATTTTCCTCCATATTATTTTCGACTAAGGTTATGTCTATTATCCTCCAATATTTTAGCAAATATTTTTGTTGTAGTATTACGTTCCGTTTTATAAAGATAGAGTAAAGCTAGGATCACATTTTGCGCTTATCGGTTAATGACTACACTCTGGTATCGGCTATCTATATCAGCTATCGATTAAGCCTAATAAAAATACGTGCATACTCCATACGGGGATATACCTATATACAGTCAAAACTCTTTATAACGAAACTCTTTACAACGATAAACTCTATAAAACGTAAACATTACATAATAATGGTTGGTTTGCTATATAACCCATTAGACAATTCATTCTCTATAACGTATTAGTCACTCTCAATAACGAAACAATATTTTATGTTTCATAATACAATTTACGTGTTATCGTATCTATTACATATATAAACTATAAAAATAATTGGCAATAATGCCGAATAAAAAAGTCCAAACTAAGATGACAGATTATTTTAAATAATGTATAAATATGTATAGTATAAAAATTAAATTATATTTAATAAGTATGTATAATAATAATAATAATTTAATATAATACGTAAATATATATAAAATAATGTAAAAATAATGATGTGTTTGATATATTATAATATTACATAGGTACATAGGTACACCTTTATACATAAATAATTAAAATTTTGTTTTTTTTTAAACCCTCTCTATTACGAAAACTCTCTATAACGAAAAAAATCTCTTGGTCCCTTCAGATTCGTTATAAAGAGTTTTGACTGTACTTATATATTGTTATATTGTGTGTCAGTTGTCACTTATTATTATGATTTTTTTTGTTATGCATAAATTATTTATAAAACCTATATTATTATTTATTGGAGGAAAATGGTCAAATAATTATTTTTTATTTTTTTTTGGAGGCAAATGGTCAGTGGAGGAAAACGGAATCTCGTTTTTGGAGGAAAATGGATACGGCCACAAAGGGGGGGGGCTGTTGGACCTGGAGCACAGGGGCCCGATGAAGTAGATTTGTTCGATTTATTAATTTCGGACGGGTTCAACACCTTTGATAGGAACACTTAATCTATAGTAAATAATATCTTATGGAACCCCAAAAACATTTAGAACGGGGGGGGGGGGGGGTGAAAATTCTACGCGGGGGCGTAGTGTAACCTAAATATCACATTTCATAGTAAAATAATACGTGTCGAAAATATAATTGCCATTTTCAATGTCCTACAGTATGCTATCAGCTCATCATTTCATTACGACCATAATATTATTATTATGTTCACGGTAAATCGTTGTGTCCTCTTTGGGCGTATCACTCGCGGGATTCGGTGTAGCCGCTTAGAATGAAAATAATTATAATTGAGTATAATAGGTACATATTATTGTAATGTAATAATGAAAATATCATAACGTTTCGACTGTTCGCAATAAATCGTTGTGTCCACTTCGGACGTATTACTGTTGTCACGTCACTCGTGGGACCCGCGGGTGCGGGCGCTTGGAACGAGCGATTCACTCGATGACTCTGTGTCAACGAATTTTTTAGGGAGTGTTTGGGAACCATGTTTTTTACCATCGATAATCTGAATTTCCGGCCGACCGACTGCTGGTATTATATACACGCATGTACCTATATAATTGATACTCTGCCCCTCTCGCGGTTACTGTATAATCACTGCGACAACACACACGCGAGCCCCGCCAGACGGTTCCCACGCACAATATTATTTTTTTTTACGATTTCAATTTTCTAATATTTATAACTATTGTTTTCGGACACCTCTTTTCGTTACACGAAAGTTTTCCGTTTGTCGGGCCGGCGTACGGCCCACCGACTGACCTAATACCAAACGAACCACCGATATCGACGAGAACACACGCGCCCGGTGATACTCGTACCATACCCGTATCATTATGCACACCCACACACACGCCCTCTGAAGTAATACGAACGATATGTTATATTTTTTGAATTGTCTTATATTTAAAACTATTATTTTCGGACACTTTTCGTGGTTACTCGAACACCGCGGCATCGTCTACTAACCGACCGATATCGACCAGCACAGACTCATAATATTATGGCCCGGTACTTAAACCCCTCACGACGCTAGATCATTATGACGAAACACTTTTTTCTCGCAATTACAATTTTCCAGTACAATGTATCCCGAAAAATGATTTTTGGCCACCTTATTTACGTTTTTTTCGTTCACTCTCACTCGGTGTACAGCCGACCGACCGACCGACCGACACACCGACCGACCGACCGACCGGCCCGTATCGACGAGCACACACGCGTGATGATGCTTTGCCCCTCTCGCGATACTATATCATTATGCACACACACACACACACTCTCACACACACACACACACACACAAACACCTACACGTCGACGCTTACACACACGCGAGCCGCTAGACGGTGGCGCGAAGGGATATACGTAAAAATCGTACGCCGGCGGTCCGCCCCACCGCGCCGACCATCACCACACCACCCCCCCCCCTGCCGTCGTCCCCCCGCGGTGGCACGCCGTGGCGGCTATCTGACCCAGTTTTCGTGGCGTGACGCATACGCGCGCGCGCGTGCCTCCCAGGGCCCCCTCCACCCNAACCGACCGATATCGACCAGCACAGACTCATAATATTATGGCCCGGTACTTAAACCCCTCACGACGCTAGATCATTATGACGAAACACTTTTTTCTCGCAATTACAATTTTCCAGTACAATGTATCCCGAAAAATGATTTTTGGCCACCTTATTTACGTTTTTTTCGTTCACTCTCACTCGGTGTACAGCCGACCGACCGACCGACCGACACACCGACCGACCGACCGACCGGCCCGTATCGACGAGCACACACGCGTGATGATGCTTTGCCCCTCTCGCGATACTATATCATTATGCACACACACACACACACTCTCACACACACACACACACACACAAACACCTACACGTCGACGCTTACACACACGCGAGCCGCTAGACGGTGGCGCGAAGGGATATACGTAAAAATCGTACGCCGGCGGTCCGCCCCACCGCGCCGACCATCACCACACCACCCCCCCCCCTGCCGTCGTCCCCCCGCGGTGGCACGCCGTGGCGGCTATCTGACCCAGTTTTCGTGGCGTGACGCATACGCGCGCGCGCGTGCCTCCCAGGGCCCCCTCCACCCCCCGGGGCACGGCGAGCAGGGTGGTCGGTGCCGAGTATACGCCGCGCCCCCCCTCGAAAACGGGCGGACGAAAAACCACACACACACCGTCGCGTACACACAAAAAGCGTGCTCGGAAACTTCGCGTCCTCAGTCTTTGTTTTGGTACGCGACTCCCACCATCACCTCTCCGCTGCGTAACTCTCTACGATATTATAATATTCTCTCGTCGAGACCCGCATAGCGCTTTTCACAAAACACACGTACGTATGTCACATTATAATATAATAATTTAATATAATATAATAATTAATAACAATAATAATAATAATAACAATAATAATATTATATCAATCGTCGTCGTATCGGCGGCGTACGGCTGCCACTCGTCATCGTCGTCGGCATTACACGTAATTAATAATGTTATTATTAGGTATTTATATCACTCGTAATTTTTTTTTTTTTTTTTAATTTTCATAATTCATAAAAAAAAAATTAAATTATGTACACATATACCTACCAATAATGTTATAATAATTATGTTCGATTTCATTTTCGCTTCCCATTTAGTATATATTATTATTTTTATCGCTTCTAAAAATTCGTAATTAAACGAAAAAAATAATAATAATAATAACGATCATCCGATTTCCTATCTTATCTCCGTTTGTTTCGTACGTTTTTAACGGGCCTTCCGTATAATTATTATATACTAGGCAGCCAGAATATACCGTCCGGAAGCCGAGTGAATTTTTCGTAACCGCATACAATAAATTATCTTAATTAATATTATTATTATTATTATTATTATTATTATTATTATTATTATAATTATTATTACAATTATTATTTTTATATTATTATAATATAGCGAACGTTGTAATACACGTTGCGAGTTTCACCTCAGTAGCTGTGAAAAACGCTGGCCAGCGAATATGAATAATAAAAGCCCCGCTAACTCGATTTTCGACGGTTTCAAAAATAATGCGATGTCCAAGTTGGGCGTCACAAAACTGCTCTCGCAAAGTTTGTAAGTGTCATACTATAATATTTCTTAACGTTTATTGTACACACAACGATCTGCACAATTTTTTTTTTTACCGTACCGTTTCCGACGAAACGTCGTAGAAAAAATACAACAAATAAATGAAAAAAGCAAAAATAAAATAAATTATGCCTTTGTACGCGAATTAAATTATTTATTTGTTCTCTAGGTACATGATATTTGTTTTTTATTAATTTGCTTGATAATGATATTATTATCATTATTATCATTATTATATTATTACGATTTTCCACATGCACGCTTTCATTATTTATAAGTCGTACGATATTATATTATTTTAATAACAATAATTACTGCATTATATTTTTGTCGTCGTCGTTTTATAATACATCGTTATCGCCGTAAAATCGGCATACCCGGTTTAATGACTAAAAATGCGTTTCGCTCGTGTGGTGGAAACGACGAATTTTCCTAATGGAAAATAATCCCCTTCCCCGTCCTCGCAGTTTGCCGTTTTGCCCGACCTTCCAGCCGATGACAGCTATCTTATTGTTAGGTAATGTCTGCAGTGTTGTATAAATTATTAATACAACAGATAATAATATACATACACTTTTACCTACGCATTATTATTATTATTATTATTATATAGTATATCTCTACGGACCGGAGGGGTAAATAGTGTGTGTGCATATATATATATATATATATGTGTGCATTTAAACATTGTAATGCATTGGCAAAGACGTCTCTAATGTACACCGTGGTATTGTTGATTTGAATGTGAACACCGATATCGGGGTTCGGGTTAACGACACGCCGTAAAGCAATAACTGTAATCGAAATCGCGAGAGCAGACGCGTTCGAGTAAAAATCGTTTCGACAAATTTTGCGCGTATTTCGATATTTTTTTTATACTCACGATATAATAATAATAATAACAACAGTGATAATAATATGTGGGTACAGCGATATTATTCCGCAGTATCTCGAGACCGTGTCAAATGTTGTTTCGACGTTTTTCGTGTACCTACGAGTAAATTCTGCACTTGAAAGTATATTATTATATTATCATCCGTCGGTTGTAAACGCCAATGGTTATTGTCTCTGCAACTTCCAATAATAATGGTAAAAAAAAAAAATCGTTTACTCACACATCGGGTAATAATCGCGAAAAAAAAAAATAGGCATCAAAAAATATAAAAAATAATTTCCACATTATTATTATGTGACCGATGATGTTTGGTGTATCGTGACTATTAGTGTTACTAACATATTATGTTCCAACTCGATTAATGTAATAATATTACACTCGCAGTACTTGCAGTCGCATAATTTAATGAAAAATTATTATTGTTTAAACAAATCGTTTAAACACTTGCGAAAACATACTGAACGTAATAAATTGTATTTGTAAAACGCTTGCATATTATAATTACACTATTATTCATCAACTAAAACTGTATCGCCTATGATACACATCCAAAAGTATTTGATGATAAATATGGTTTCTAAGGAATCTTTGTAATTAGAGTATTTATATAATTGTAATATTATTTTCATAATGACGATGTATTAATATTTTGACGCACCTATAATCTGTAGTACGTTTCAAATAACTGACTAAAAAACACAACTCTTAGACATTTTGGTCAATGGATCAGACATTATTTAGGTGTAGAATATAACACGTATATGTATGCCAATAATAACTTTGAAAAATAGTCTTGTTCTTTTGCTTCTCGTCCAAACATAATTATAAAAATCATTCTCCGCGACGTCGGAATGGTCAGAACAAGTTTTACAAAATATAATACGGCAGGAATATTAAAAATTTACGATTTCCCTTGCAAACTACATTGACTAAATTAATTATTAATCGGTTCGATGGAAAAACGTACAAGAACGATAATCATATCGTCATAATATCTCGAAAGCTGCAAAAAAAAAAAATGATGGCGATAAAATATTTATATAGGTATTAATAACAATATAATTGTCATTCGAAAATTTATAATTCTGTTAATATTCTCTTAAATAGTTCATTTAGCTCATAAAAACACGCTACATTGTAGTCTCAATTTCATTCCACAGATAAATCCATTATGTGTTTTTTTTTTTTTAATGTTTAATAATTCAAGATGTAAAAAATAATATTAATGATACTTGTGTTTACTTAATGCATAACGCGTAAAAAAATATGTAAAAATCTGATGTATTTTTAAAGTGGATTCTGGAATACATAATTTTAAACTTTATTTTATGTTAATTAAGTCTGTCGAAGTTAATGAAATATTTGTTCGCTGCACACATTTTTTTACAGTACATATTATATATGTATACACACATATTAAACATCATGGCTAGACGCGTGGGCTTATAAACTTTAAAACAGTAAGGTTTTTTGTTCGACAAATCGCAATCTTAAAATAAAGTTAAAATAGGTACCATGAGATGTTTTGTAGAACCACGGATTTTTATTTTATAAACGGTGCGTAGCACCTCATAATATAATTCAAAACGTTTCCGTTTAATCGTTCAAACCCAATACTCGGGAAATCAAAAATCAAAGTTTCGACACAAAAACAAATCATTCAATCTTTTTTTGACGTTTTCCGTGTTGTTACGACGACAACAAAGAGTGAAATTTCAGAAAATATTATGTGGTTTCATATATGTCGGTGGGACAAATTAAGCCCGAGCACATTTATTTTATTATCATAATCCCGGATTAATAGTAATCGGGATGGGTGGGAGGAGGGAGATTAACCCGTCAACTGGTTAGTCCGCAAGAGTTTTATTAAAACGTTCGACTCAAAGGGAAATAAAAATAATAAATAAATAACAGAAAAAATTAACTAGTGAAACGTCAAAGTTACTGATGAACACAATAGAACCTTACATAAATATTATTATCCGAGTTTCTATCGTCTAAGGAGAGCGTGTGAGCCGAATAAAATCTTCGAATAAGCTGACTGGCTCTAGTCGAATGAAGTTATCTAGGTATTCGTATCACATCAAAATTACTCGGAAGGTTTATACTAATTTAGTTAATTCGCACTACTGAAATTATAATATTAGTTACACTGAAATATTAAACATAATAATTTTCATTTGATCTTTTCCGCTTTGGACTGTTCTTTTATTTTTCGAATAGCGTATAATTCTTAATAATTATTATTGTGCATGTTCGCTCTAACTTATATCAAAGATCTTACATTTTGTCGTTATTTGTTGGGTTTCGACGGCGAACAGTTTCAAAACTGAAATGTATAGTAATATATAATAACAAATACCTATTGCAGACAACTAATTTATATTTGTTTTAAATAATTAATTAATTCATCAATAAATATAATTTTGAATAATCGAAATGACGTCGAATGCAAACAATCTTACTTATCTTCGTAAATTTAATAAATATTAGAATGATTGCAAGACATTTTAAGACCATAAAATAGGTTTGGTTGAGGACTTGCGCCATTTTTTATCACCTAATTGGAGATTTTTGAGTTTTGTGAGATAAAAATAAAATGAACTTTTGATTTTTGCAACCCCTTACCCATTTATCATAAAAATCACCATTAATCTAGGCCGGCACATTTTAACATTGTTTTATTACTCTGAAACCTTAATTTTCAATTTCATATTAAAATATTATGTATCAGCACATTCTTCTACATGTATTTTTTAATTTAAATTAGTCAAATTAAAGTCTCTCATAATCGACTAGCTGCATACTTTATTCTTGCGCCTATATTGATGGTAGAAATTCCATGTAATCGTAGCATAATATTACACGATTTTAAAATTATTATAATTTAATGATTACCGAAAATAAAAATTAAAGTCGGGTGAAAAAAAATGGTCGACAAGAGTATAGTATTTTTTATTATTATTGTTCGCTAATTAAACCTAAAGTATTTATAATATTTTTGTCGTTAGAAATGTGATAAAAACAATTTATTTGGTAGCGACGCAGTGAAAGGAAAAAAATTAATGTTTGCTTCACAGAGCTAACGTCGGGTTTTTTCCATCCTCTAACACGTCCGCATCGTGTAATATATTAAAAAGTTCGCTTGGTTCTCACAAATCCAAAAAATTCTCTCGTAAAAATTAGACTTTTTAATATTTATGTACACAACGCATTGCACAATAATTATTTCCATTTTTTATTTCGGGAAAAGCAACTAAAGGTTGCATTGTAGTTTATTACGGCGCTGTCAAAAAAATGGCTATAAAAAACGATGCCTTAATTACAGCCTCACCACCGGCAGTGGCGATAATATAATAGATAGACTCTGTAGTCGTGGTCGAGTCACGTTCTAAGTTTAATTTAAAACCCTGTGCTTATTACACTGTAATATTATAAATATAATTATGACGGGAAACAAATTTTGGGATGTTTAAAGGTCGAGTTTTCGAAATTGAGAGATTAAAAAAAAATAATAAGAATAAGAATAGGTAATTTTTTTTATTACACCGAAATACAAAGGGAAATAATAATTAAAAATTTAAAAATATCCATGAAAGTGTATCAACTAATTACACGGTAAAATTAATGATTCATGTTGTGTTAGACTTTTCATAAAGATTTCATAAAAAAATAAAAAAACAACACAAAACGGTAGGTATTATAGATTCATATTTTGTATACCTATCAGAAATAAATTGCTTTAAAAATTTAAATCATTAATAAATTGTCTTAGTTAGACATAATAATATTATCCATCTCATAATTTTATTTTTATATTAATATTATATTGATGTAGATATTCTGTTTAGTTTGAAATGTGATAATGATGATTTTTTTTTGTAATAATAATGTTTAATTCCTTAGATTTTAAATATTTGTGATTTACTGACGATAAAGGTGGTTATTTTTTATTACAATCTCAACATGCTTAACCGCTTAAATACTGCCTACTTGTCTCTTGTGACAAAACGCAAAAAAAAAACGATACAATATTTATAATCAAATGTTTAACAATATAATTATTATAACGATCAATAATCAATGACCTTTGTTATTTTTGTGTCCTCATATTTTGTTAGTTTAACATTAAAGTATTGCATTAAAAAAAAAAAATGCATTTTGTTATTATTTTTCATTACTATTATTGTTATTATCAATAACAATTGTTACTATGAGCAATACATTTTTATATCGATGTCATTATTTATAATTAAAAAAATTTTATACCAATAATAAAGTTATGCCAGTAGGTACTTGTTTTTTGAGCAGTTGTCGAACAAAATTAATACAACAAAAATAATATAAAAATATCTTTTTCAGTAATAATCCTTCGCAAAACCCAATTATTATTATGTCTACAATTTTCATTTTTAAAAATACTAGAATTTTTTTTTTAATTTTATTATACCAGATATTCAATTTTTTTTTCTTATTAAAGTTTGATTGGTTTGTTACGGGTTTTGTGTGTATTAATTCCTCTCGGGAATACAATGTATTCGCTGCGACGTAGTTACATTGTATCAGCGAGAAAACCGCAAGCTACCAATTATAATACAGCTGTATTCGAAAATAAACATTAATTTTTTGCGAAAACAATAATAATTATTAACGATCATCGTAAAGCTAATATATATTTAGACATCTCAAAGTGTAAGCGTAATTTACTTTTGAATAATACACAACAGACAGCCTTCAGAATGGTATTAGTCTGATGATAAAGCACACTTTGCGTCGATATATTTTGTGGAAAATATAACAAAGGCTTTTCTTAGTTACAAAAACGAGATATTTTTGGTTTTTTTTTTTATAAACTCTAAACTGTCCATTGATAACAAACATTTTTGAACGTCTTGAGATTTTCTAGAAAACCTTTATTGTTTTAATTTTGTCTGACAACAGAAAAGACACCCTCGTGCATAATTTACAGCGATTTGTGTGTGTACCTCAACAATATTGCTGCTGTAATGCTATATAAGAAGAAAAACAATTTAATTAGAACCGATTTCCAACGATGAATATTAATATCGATAACGTTTTAATGCTATTATACAACCATCGAGTGTCAATATTTGCATTTATTCAATAGACAAATATTATGTTTCATCGCCAAATTAAAAAAAAAAAATGAACCAAACGAGATCGATAATAACAGTATATTGCACCTATCCAACAACTAATTCAAATAACATATTATTATGATATCGATGAGGTTTGATACTCATTATTTTATTTTATTACCAAGAATAAAAGTTTATACTCACAACAATATATTATCATAACCAATATTTTTTTTTAGTTCTAAACTTTTTGAACTTGTCTTTCTCTATATTATTTTGTTTCCTGCTTGAATTTCTCGAAGTTACAGTATAGACACGAAGACTTGAACGGGGACGGGATACACCCTCTCTTCAACACACATGTCCAATGCAAGTTATATTTTGTTTTCAAACGAGCGATACTTCCAACTCTCAAATAAAACACCTAATATTCTTTTGAAACTAAATGTACGATATTAATAATATTATTATTTAGGAATCAGATACCGATAGAACACGACTGTTGTCTGTTTCGGGGCACAATTACTGACGAACGGTCGATGTACAAAGATAACCACTTTGGACAGTTCAGTGTCTTTATTATTAGATACGCATTGTGTTTAAATTCAAATAATTAAAACGTTTATAATAATTAATAATACATGAAATTAAACATAAAATGAATGTACGATTGTACCTATTGTAATATATCTACAGGTTGTACATTATTCTTAATCATGCAAACACTAATTAAACGCATAATGAGCCTCACTAGAATTGTCATTCAATAAAATAAATGCGGTATTCAACCATCGCATGAAAATAAACTTATGATTGCTCCCGAATTTTGAATAATCATTATTATTTCACTTTAGAAGACTGTTTTGGCTGTTGAACAGCGAAGCAATCAGAGTTGCTAGCAACCCTTAATTTCCCGGCTAGTTTGATTTTTCGTGATTTTGTATGGCTACTCAATCCTGGGCCCAATTATTATCGCACCCCCATATTTAATTAACGTTTTGTTTTCAAATTGTGTTTGACATTTTTAATTGATTGACATTTGTCTGATTTCAATGGCTTTATTATTTTTTTTTGCACTCGAAGTGTTTCGGTTATTTTGAAATTAATTAAAAGCAAAAGCTGCCGTTTATAATATTATTATTGTATTCGTGTTTCGCGGTTATAACGTGGCCGTGACAAAATGCCCTAATAAACGTAAAATAATTTACTGAGTATCAGTTTATCAGTAATAATAAATATTTATATAATTTAGTACCTAAACGTTTTTTCATGATTATTTTTCCATCCCCTTGATTCATTTAAACCCATTTTCATTTTTATTTTCAAGAGACTAAACAGTCAGATTTTATTATAGGTTATGACGTAATGTACTTGACTTATTTTTTTTGATATAAATGAGAAAATAAAATGCTATAAACAATATAAAATGTATAAATAAGCATTAAATATAGGGTGGTAATAAAATTCGAAACGGTATATATTTCAATGAAAACTGTGCATCAAAATCACATGGTCTAACGCACTGCATAAATTGTTAGAAACTTATTTTATTTTTGTGGTACCCATACAAAAAAAGAATAAAAACATATCCTTTTAATCATATACTTAATTATCGTTTGAGATTAGTTCAGTCTGGTGTATCATTGAAGTAACTGTACATTACTTATATAACAATCAAATAATATAGAAAGTTTTTACGATACAACTACGATATCATATTTTTTAACAAATATTATGAAATAAAATTTACAAATTGTTTATACTAAATGGAATACAATACATGAAACAGAAATTTTAACGAGTGGACATAAAACGATTTTCTAGAGACTTAATCTTAATATTTTTTTTTATCGATGTTTATTTAATATTATTATGATTACGTTTATATCGTATAAAATAAAATACAAATATTCGTTCAATTAAAATTTTTAATCTACCGGCTAATACGAGCACGTGACCCACATAGGTTCATGGATCATTATATTATTATTTTAATAACAATATATTTATATACGTATAAAATCGGTAGTACGAAACGAATTATATTAACTATATAGGTAGACAATATTTAATCAATAGTGACATCGCATAACATTTTATGGTTCATAAATTGAAAACGAAATGTGCACGAATGTGTAATGTATTAGAAACATCAGAGTATTATTATACTGCCGAACGCTGTAGTGGTCTTGTCGAATAAAAAAAAATCCTCAACTTGAATAAACAGTAAAACCTCTAAATACCAGACACCGTCTCTCTGTCACTGAAATTATGTCCACTTTTTGGAGGGGTTCAGTCAGTAGAACTTTGTAGTTTGTTCCCAAAGAAACGTTCTCTATTCGGGTGTGTCCGTCCAGGGAGGTTTTGTCGTATTTTATATAATACCTATATAATTATTATTTGTCTAGGAAAAATAGTCTAAATATTTTTTTTTTTTTTGATATTTGAGCATCAACAGTGTTGAAACGCTACAGCGAATAGCTCGACGGAGTTTAATTATTATTTGCTAACTTGATTACATATATAATATAATACACGAATGCGGGTATAGTATGTTCCATATAATATTATGACCGTAGTAAAATATTATACGACTCCAATTCGATAATAATATATTTTTACATCGACGATAAAAATTAGTATGTACCTATATCAGACGCTATAAATTAAAAATCTATTCTCAATGTTATTGGAAAGACGGTATGTATTTGAATAAATTGCCTCGAGAAACGACTGGAGCAAAAAACAAAAATAAGTAGTTATGTTGCTATTAATATATGTTTACGTTTCGAAATTTGATTTATAGTCATATGGCGTAATAAATCGAAGTTGCTTCTTGCAGTTCGGCTCCATCCGAGTATAGGTAGTAGACAAGCAGCAGGAGAAAATAATACATTGTTTTCGTTTTGTGTGTGGCTCGGTGAAAAATCACTGAAACCGTTATGAGGTTTTTATGTTCATTTCAAAATTATCCAAGCAGTCTTAGAACAATGCAGACAAATATCAATTTGGGTTCATCGAGTAATATCAAAATATAATATTATTATAATTTATTGTGGTTATTACTTATTATTTTTTCCATTATACGTAACTCTGTCAGAGCATAACCATAATTATTATTATGTAAACTAAATAATTTTAAAATACTCGAATAATGCTTTTGCCTCCTTCCCACCTCCAACCATATTTTCATTTAACCTGTTATAATAACTATACAGAAATGTATTAATTCAATTTATTTTTTTTTTCATATTCTTTAAATGCTCTTTTATAACAAGCAGTACGCTGAATTGTTACTCTTAAAATGTTCAAAATATTATATTTCCCTTTCGATAAAATAAAGGAACTTATTACAATATCTGTTCTGTGAAATAATTGTCAGTAATTACATTAATCGTGGTTTGTTGTAAAACAGTATAAATATATAATATTATAGTTCCTGATAAGTTTTTCCATTGTTTTTTGCATCCCGACACAAAGTATGTAGGTACTCTTGTTTACAATTTACATAATTTATTTTATAGTTTAAATTGTATGTGATTTTAATGTTTATTAATTATATTCACCTAGGAAAACTTTACAATGTTCTATGCTTTTGTAGTTGTGTACATATAATCTCCGAGGTTTTGTTAAGTCAAAATATTTTAATTCCATTTAGATTATTATTTCGTTTCACAAAATGTTTAGTTTTCTACAAACATTAAACATTGTAGGCAAACAAAAATACATTTACACTCTTGAATATTATTATCATGACGATATTTTTCATAATTTAATTTTACACTGTACAATGTATGTTTTTGAAAACATTTGTGTTTCAGAAAATACAATTTAAGACAACATTAATATCGAACCGCGTTACAATCGCACAACTGTAGTCTGTAACTGGCCAAATTTGATACATTTAAAGCGGTTTTTATGATAACTTTGAGTTGACGACACAAACATTTTTATTATAATATACAATGCTCCACTTTGGATCACCGTATTTCAAATTCCATGATTTATCATCTCTATTAAATCTATAATGTTACTAATATCCCATTATCTTGAGTGGCTGAGGTGAGCGAACCGAGACGACCCAGACAGCATATTTTGTAGCAACGATAATAATATTTTTAAAACGTTTCCATAATCTTAAAAAAAAAATACATACGATCATTTTTTCTAAACGTCGTCTGGGGATTGACTAAACTGTTATTTTACGCAGTTAATTCTCAAATCCAGTTCACTTTTATGTTAATTGCATAGTATGTACACGCTTTAGGAAATGTTTTGATCCGGAAAAGTCTTCGTTATTCAAAAAGGTCTGAAGATTCCGAAAAACTATTTGCATATTCATAATCATAAATATAGTAAATTAATTTCAAATTTTTAAAGTACACAATTTAAGTTATACTTCAATACGAAAACAAAGGTATATTTAAAAAAATCAATTACGTAATACCTATTCAAACTCATATTATTATTATTATTATAATTATTTCAAAACTAAATGATATATTTTATGCGAAAATTTAATGGACTTGGCACACAATCAACTCTTTTTGAATTTACACAATTTGTATAATAGCAATGTATATAATATTATGGTTCTATTTAGATGATTTATAATATTTGAACACATTTTATATACCTACAAAGTTTAAAGTACCTATACTAGGTATAGTTTTTTTTTGAATCGTCGACATAGTTTCAAAGATTTCCCAGAGGGTTGTGTGAGGTATCGTCCCATTCGCGACGTCTATACTTACGTTCCCAAGTGACTGTTAAAAAAATAAGAAAAAATAAAACAGAACTATTACAATACCTCTTTCTTTTTTTTTTTCGGATAACTATTATTTTAATTTCATTTTTTTCTCCAAGTTTAATTTAATTAGATATATAATCATATCCTCGTGTTTTACAAAACAAATTGAAGCATGAATCACTGAGGGACATCTATGCAACAAAAAAAAAAATGACACAAATGTAGTTTTGAAGACATAGAAATCGTTTTAGCATTAAGTGTGTCGCGTATTGCAGTTGAGGCACAAACGTGTTTTGTTAATCTAGAACTTACCTAGTTTTCTTAATTTACACAATTTTTAATCTTACTTTATCCAATTAAACAATATTGTACTCAGTGTAAGAAGAATCGATATTTTAGTTTAATACGTCCGCTGCAGTACTTACACAATAACGATAAACACTCTACTCTTACGCCCAAACGAACTGTTGAGTGGTTAACTACTTTCCCCCTTTCTCAGTTTTACTAATAATTATTTTGATTATTGTTAAATTGAAGTAACCAATGTAGTATATTATTTGATTTTAACTATACCTAATGGCTAATCATTTGCTGACATTAAAATTCCCGTATTACAGTATTATACATTTTCTGTTTAAGATTATAATATTTTTGCGAAATCCCATATTTCACTCACTTTTTATGACTATGTAGATATTAATCTTAACAATGAAATCCTTTATTTATTATTTTTATTATAACTCCAAGTATAATGCAACCCCTCTAATTGACTTATTGTCGAGCAATGGAGCGACCGTATAAATTGTAACTATAAAATATTTGTTGTTGATGTTATGAAAATTAATTTTTAAACACCAACGTGATAGGAAACCACACATTAAATTACTTTGTATTCTTTGTACGTTTTATCCTGTTTTATTTTTCCGAAAATAATTGAATAGACACTTTTATATTTTCATACGAAAACAAGGCAGATTATATTATACATTATAAAAATATATAAATAGTTTAAAAGAATAACAAAAGTCACAGGTTTTTTTTTTAAATTGAATCCAAACGATCAAGTCTTACATTGAATTCGCAGAAAAGTGTCATCCAGTGAAGAATCTGTCAAAGACTCGGAGTACTAAATTAACACGCTATCGATATTGCAAACACATACATACAAACAAACAAACGATAATTTAATTTAGGTAAATACTAACGTTTGAACGTTCGTCCTATAGCTCAAACTTTTTGAAGGTATTATATCTAAAATTCAATTACACACCTAATTTAAACAACGATTACACTGTTTTGTAATTCATTTATACGGTTAATAATTTACAAAGTAGGTAATCAATTTATTTTATCGAATACGAAAATAAATGTCATAAATTTGTCAAGCGTTTTATAGCAATCACAAAATAATATTTATACTAATATTAATACTATTACACCAATGTAATGAACATCAATTGAAATCAATGGTAAAACAAGTATTATAATAAAGAATAATATTATAGTTGTTGACGCATCAAAATAAATAAAAACCAAATGGGGTTTGAAAACATTTAAATTGCCTAGTAATATCAAATGTATTTAGTAGTTTTTTTTTTGTAATACCGAACTAAATATTAAACTGCGACAATGTGTTGTTTGAAAAAAAAATATTTTTTTCCATTGAATTATCATAATAAAATGGTATGGATTATTTCAAGCTTTTTGAACATTTTTAATTTACCTGAACCAACAGTACATTGCCAACAGCGTTTTGGAACTAGTCCAATATAAGAGACTATATTATAATATGGGAAAGTTCTGCCGCACATATTTATGCACATGACTGGAATGATCTATGACAGAATTTAAACCACTCCTTGTTTTTCGGATAATTTATTAATTGCGTTCGAGTGTTGTTTGCATCGTTGAAGATAAGATAGAATAGTTTTAAATATTCTCTGAAATGTAGGCGAAATTACACAATTTAAAATATAAGCGGCATATTGCTTGCCATCGAGTAAATAGTCCTCGGTGCGAATTCGGTGGGTGGTGTGTTGTTCAGATATTATTACACACGCGAAACGAAATAACACCTATAATCAATAACATAAGTATATATATATATGTTTTATTTAAACATCACTTCGCGTGAAGAATAATACCATAATACCATTCACTAAACGCACACAATGTCGTTGTCAATCTGATCCCATATAATACCACCGGATAATGCGTTGTAAACCAATTATAATATTGAAACAACATTTTAAAATAATTTTCCAAGCTGAAATAATGATATCATCACGCGCGTGGTGTCTAAAACACTCGTCGTTATTTGAAACGAATTTTTTTTTCAATCTATAAATAATGATTTGTTTTTACCTATATATAATATATATCGGCATAATATTAATATACTATATTATTAAACTGTTACAATACTATTACGTTGAAGTCTGCGAAAGGTTGAAACATAATCGTTATTACCTTACTATATCAAAAAATATGAGAAAAATTTAATTTAATTTTGAATTGTATAATTGATATGATCTTAAGAACAAATTGCACAAGTTGTTGGAAATGACTGACATTTAGAATATTATATCATTCTAATCTATTAGAGAACAACAATAAAAAAAAAAAATAATATTAAAAATACATACATCGACTGACTAAGTTTGATAAATAGGAGAAATTGCTTCAGTCTAATGATAAAATAAAACTACATATTACGTTGTTTAATGTTTAATCTATAATGATTAAAATATTTTTTTTTGGACTATGGTATAACTAATCATAGTACACATGGTTTTATTAAGAAAGTTTTATTGTTTTATATTTTGTTTATGATAATCATTATATTACTATTAAGCTTTGCGGCATTATGACTTTAATAATATTATATTTAATATTTATAAACATATTGCTTTACGCGCTATCACATGATACGTAGAACATTTTTATAACCACGCGTGATTGTATCTTGAATTAATTTAATTTCTATAATAATATAATTTAATATAATACAATATTGTATAGTTTTATACATGGTGATCCATTTAAGTGGCTATAATCATTATTTCAAAAAATGTTAGCTTTTTCGAAAATATTTTTTTCATACACTTCAAAACCATATTTATGAAAAAAATGATATGTTTACTATTTTTATTATTATTTTTCCAGACTCCATAAATTTTTTTTTTCATAATTCAAAGCAGAATATTTTTCAGAGTATTTCAATGCATAAAAACCAAATTGTGGAAAAGTAGTTTATTGGTTATAATTCATAAGTATTTGAAGTTTTGATGAGTGGTGTAGAGTGGCACATTGATTTTATAATTTGAAATACTCCGAATAACATTCTGCTTTGGAATTTAGAATAATAAATGTTTATAAATATTGTCATTCAAAAAAGTAAAAACCTAAAAATGATAACAATTAATAATCATAAAATAATAATTTCTTTGAAATTATATCAAATTACATAAAAATAATATTTTTAATCCTAAATTATTTTTAATTGTTTTTATTTCAGTTAAAATTCTTTAGTTTAATGAGAGTAGACGCTTAAGTAGATCACCTGGTACAATAATACAAAATAAATATTGTTTTTACGCTTCAAATTCGATGTAAGCATAATATTTGTGTATGTCTTTAACTTTAAACACTACATGAAAAAGAAATTAAATTGACGTATTACTGAAATTACTTTAGCAACGAACATACCATCACCGGTGACAATTTTTTCACTTAAATGCTTGTGCCGGGCTTAAATATCTTATAGAATCGAATGAAAGAAATTATTTAAGTACAATCGAAGAATTACCAGCTTAATTCCTATTAGTATTAAACTGTTATATTATATTCTTTTTTAGCTTCTAAACTGTATTTTGATATAATTTCTCGAGTAAAACCAAATTTTTTTCACTGGCATATTATTATAATAACATAATTTGATGTTTTTTTATTTTTTTTTTTTTTTTATTTTTTTTTTTTTTTTTTTTTTTAATTTTTTTTTTTTTTTTTCTTTTTTTTTATATTATTATACCTACTTAAGGTTAACATTCTGATCTAACATCGTGTGACTATTATAATAGTGCCTAAACTAAATCATACTTCTTAGAATACATTTTTACTAGTTAGTTTAGTTATGCTGTTAAACCAGTTCAGAAATGTGTGTTTAATGTGACTAGTTACTTAAAAATAACTATGTATCGATCAATTTATTATAATTTTTGATATTATCCAACACGGTGATACGATTGTTTTTGGGGTATAATTAATGAGAAAATGTTATTTACATTATTCACGTACTATGTACATACAATTATTATACTTTTTGACTCGACGTATGCCTCATTTAATTTGTATGTAGTAAAACACTTACAAAGTGCAACATTATGACATGAACATAATATTATCATGACATCGTGTATGACGGAGTAATGTATAGGCAAAATAGGTACATTGGAGAGTTTTTTAGAACACCTTAATAATATTATGTATGAACAGTATCTTGAGATAGTTCTTATTCAAAAACACTTTTTAGGTTTCAAAGCTTCACTTTATACTGGGAATGGAGTATTCGTACTATCTAGATCGCACGTCGGCAAAGTCGTTTTTTTCTGTCCTAGCGTAGAGGTAACTATACGATATCGACAA
The DNA here is from genome assembly GCF_001856785.1 of Myzus persicae. Lineage (NCBI taxonomy): Eukaryota > Metazoa > Arthropoda > Insecta > Hemiptera > Aphididae > Myzus > Myzus persicae. Next base: position 299,266 of record NW_019101865.1, on the reverse strand, counting down.
CCTCTGGGAAAACGTAGAAAAGATGTACGTGCCATATAAAAACCCTATCAAAATCTAACACTACTTAACCGTAATCCAAACTGCAGTCTTTCAAATTCAACAATAGTTCTTCGTAGATTTCAAATTTTTGATCGCAACTCACACCATTATACTATATCTTATATCGAGTGGACCTAAGAAGCCTATGGCCCAGGATTTCTGTTTAGACATGTCGACGCATCGTCAGTAATAAAAGGGTTTTTCCAAAAACGATTTTCAGTTATTTATCCAAACAGTAAATATATATTTAATGACCTTGTAATTTTATATAGTAACAATGAGTACGAAATAATGCGGAATGTTAAGACTGTTTTGCCTAGATGACCGTAGACAAAACACCGCAATACCATACGGTCGAAATCCGCAGTGTTGCGGTACAACGGTACTGTAGGGAAGTGAAAATTAATACGAATAAAAGTATAAGGCTATTCACATCGTTAATTTGATATTTTATGTATCTTTTGTAACATAAGTATTCTACTTAAAAACGATGCTAAAATGTATAAGCTGGTAGAGCCACACCTTATTCAATCACTAATCATAATATACAGTTATATGACGGTTATTATGGGCATTATAATAATAATAATATTATTATTATGTGGTAACTTCAGTATGTAATTATCAATACGTTTTGATAGATTTGAATTTTTTTATTTATTTTAGTTTAAATACAGAATCGGCAGAAGTTCAGAAAAACCTATCAAACAATGTCTACGTACATTGTCGTTAATCGTCGTAAATCGTCATGAAACTATCTAACTCTATTTTCAGACAGATTAGTCAGTCCTTTTGATATTCTCTTTTCGCCAGTCCTTTGGAACACAGTCATAATAATATTATAACCCTCTGCGGTCAAATAGTTTTGGTCTTTCAAAGTTCGCGCGTTTGTTGGAGCGATGAGAAAACTACTTTGCGCATAGACAGACCGATAATTTGTGTCGGACCAAAAACCACAAAAACGAGTGTAAATATATGACGACCGCGTGTGTTCACGGTTTCACAGAGTAAATAAGAGATTCGGTGGCCTCAAAAGACAAACCTTTATGTGAATTTGGACGATTAAATATTTCCATTTCATCCTAGTGATAGTTTAGAAACTAAAGCGGAACCAATGCTTGTGTGCGTTTATGTGTTTGTGTAGTATAGTAAACTGCATAGAATTCGTTCTCAAATTAATTTAACCCACAGTAGTCGCAATGATGTTAACTGATAATTATGTCATAAAGATTTTTGTCTTTATTGATCTAAAGCCTGGCAACTATGGCCATTAGATGTTTGTAGGGAGAGACGGTAGATTTGAACCAAGTGTTTGTATGTGTGGGAAGGATGTGTTGCTTAAAGCCCGGGTGGTCACCCATCCAAGTGCTTGCAACTACCGGTGGCACGTACACTCAGAGCGTTTCCGCTGATCGAGCGTACGACCGCGCCTCACGAAGCCACATAAAGATTATTCCTGAGAAGAATTATGTCGTTTTATTCTTTTTTTAAAAATTAATTATTGTTTTTAATATTTTTGTATGTATATATTTTTTTTATAAGCAGTTAAAGTCTATGGTTAGTTTATGACGATGGGTGGTATATCTTATACAGCTTACTGTTTACACAGTAATTTAATATTATATAGAACTTAAAAAAAAGTTGTCATTTATTTTCATGTACCTATTTTTATTAATCTTACAGTTTTATATGCTTAAAATGTAAACATTTACAATTAAATGGTAAACATTTTGTGAAAAATAAAATTCAACACTCATTTAACCTAAACCGACGTATATTATTATATAGTGTGTAAAACAGAAAGTTACCAAATATTCTTAATTTGAAAATATAATTATGTTAGATATTTTACAGTATTTTGAATGATAATCTCCAAAGGCAATACGTATCTAATGCAATTTAAAATCATTACCGCAGCTTCAGACTTCTCTAAAATTTTCACTACCCACTTGTACTGCATTTCGATTGCTCAACGAAATCTGATTACTAATTAATTCTAATTTTTAATTACGTACTTACGTATTGGCACAAATCAAGCTTAATTAATAAAAGCTTGATTTGTCAATCTTAGATTTTTCGGGAGACACGATTTAAAAATTATTTTATTTTATTTTGTTTTGTAATAAATTGTAAATTGTATAGTATGAAATAACTTTGTTACGACCATTGCTGTTAGTATATATATTTTTAGAAGTGGAAAAGTAATGTCATCGCCAACGGGTAAAATCACCGCAGTCGCTAGTCGTATAATTTCGATGAGCGTGCTGCGCCGCCGGCGAGTTTTCCGATTCACTTCGGTTCGTATATACATTATACCTATAGGTATTGTATCCGTTTCGGTTTATTTAGAGCCCGTAGCGTCTTTGCGTGTAGAGTTATGCGTATTTTGTGTGTCATGTATACCCGATGTACCTACGTTTACGACGCAATTCATAAATAATATAATAGTAGGTACACTGTTGCAACTCGCTCGCATAAACGACAAAAGAGCTACAAATTTCGTTATCCAGAGTTCAAAAGAACGAACGGAGCAAAACAGTCAAACGAATTAAGCGCGTACACAATTACAGTACACCAATAATATGATTAAAATACGTACTATAATATAATATATATATATATATATATATATATATATATATATGATATAGGTTCGACGATGTTTGCACAGCATCGCTATGAAATGAAAAATGTTTTATAAAGAAGTATATATTTTTTTATGTTATTATTATTATTATTATTAGTTTTGTAACGGGAAAGGGGGGCGATAACGATATATGCATATAAATGATCCCTTTTGCGCAGTTGATGTACAAATAGAGTATTACAAAAATAGAAAAAAAATGCGTATACTACTAATAATAATAATAAGAATGTGTTATAAATTGCTGCGGCTAGAAGACACGGAAGAAATATAAAACGACCGCACACGAAAGCTGCAAAAGAAAACGTTGCATGAAATTAAATTTCTGCTATGTTTACCGTTTTAGTTGAACAAAAAAAAAATTTAAATATTAAATTTAAAAAAAAAATAGTTAGGTATATAACAGGTGTAAAGGTAAACCTTCGTTTTCGCGATGTGCATACGATATAATACCGGTCGTATACCTATCTACGTATACTATAACAGTATTATACACGGTATGCTTATTGTAAGCTATTTATTTATTTATGTTTTTATAAAACTTTTTTTTTAATAGCTTAATTACACCGTTTCCACGTAAACAATATATATATATTTTTTTTTTTCTACCACGGCGATAAACAAAAACTAGAAGTTAAACCAGCACGTGATCGAGTTTACTATCCAGTTATAACTGACCCGACGCCGCTGCCGACGAATTAGAAAAAATACAGATATAAACCCAAAGGAAGGTTGTGAACGTTAATATTATTTCAGTTTTTCGTCCTCTTTTATCCGTATTTGTTGAGACTGTACAGACTTGAACGGCGACCGTCTATGATTTTAATTTCCAACCGGGCGTTAAAAAAAAAAATGAAAAATGCATAATAATATTTTAACTCGTCCGCAATAATCATACGATTTGAAAAAAAAATGCGAACCAAATAATAATGAACAGTATATTATAGGTTAGGTTAGGTTAGGTTTTATGCATGCCATTTAATATAGTGAGCAACTCTCTCTCATAATACTGTAGGATCGCTGATAAAATGTATATTTTATTATTGTTCTAGTTATGATCGATGTAGAGCTCGCATAGTCAATCATACCGAGTTATTATTTTTTTTACTAATTTTACATCTAAGTCAGATAATTTGACCTGCAAAAGATTATATTATTTAGTCCCAAGAAAAAATAACTTAACCTGTAGATAAAGCATAGATTTTACCAAGAAATTATATACAAAATGCCAATGTATCCATTTAAAGTTTCAACATTTCTTATGCACAAAAAATACGTAAAAAGTAAAAATACATTTTTTTAAACGTGATTTTATAATAACTTTCGAAGTAAGGACTAGTTTCGAGAGCCCATGTCCTGACACCCTAACTCCATATGTCAATATTATAAATATTATTTGAAAATCTAGAATCTTTAACTCGTGTTTTATGAGTAATGCTTATGTTATGCAAACTATAATAATTATATTTAATAAAGCGGTTATTAAGTTTTTCAGTATGGCTTATGTTATACTTTTTGTTACGCTAGGTAGGTACATACTGCAGTAAAATTTTGTTCGTAAGAATAAAATTTGTACTTAAATTTCAAATGTTATGATTAAAAAAAAAATGTCCGTACCTCAGACATATTGTATTTCTTTTCCAAATCATTTGGACCCACTCAGAAAATAATTGCCGAACCCTGACCTACATAACGCGCACAAGTGCAGAACGGTCACGCTAAACGATGGCGGTGAGTTATGGTTCGAGATTCACAGCAAAAATTTCGTCGCACTGCACAACTATTGCACAGCAATGTACTCAATGACACAGGTACACCTACCGTGTGTGCGCAAAAACAAAAAACCCGCCAAAACGGTTCGACCGAGAGTCGGACCCGGGGAAAACTGCCGTTACGATAAGACTGATAATAACGATAACAATATTCATAATACCGTGGTCACTCGCAGCTCACCGAGAGTACGGAAAACATAATATTTATACGGCCATCAGTCTCCGTGGCCGATCTTATACCGCGGTAACGAACACGGTCAAATACAACGATACATAAAATATGTGCAGAGATTCTATGTAATATTACCATACCTCGATTCTCCAGGGATAGGCGCATAGGTAGCTTACGAATTACGATAGCGGTGAACGGGTGACCGAGGTTGTTTTCCACCGGTCATCAGTCTTGCCAACCGTTATTTTTCCGCGGCCGTCTAGCCGCCGTCCGAGACGCGTTATGTAATCGTTTAGTGTTCGGCGTTTTCTCGAGTCTCTCCGGCCTCGCGAGTGTTTAAACAACATTATAATTATTTATGGTTTGACGGGACATTGTTGCACAGCCTACCGTTTAGACGCGTATACGGTATTCACACGGTGTTGTGCAGTGCGGCGAAATCGTAATACTAGTGAAACGAATCTTGGACGATCCTCCACAGCATGCATCTCATCGGGACGACAGAACGCGCAACTTGATTCCCGAGGATCGCACGACGGACGTCTCGTTAATGACAGAAACGCACGACTACACTATGTGAGTACTACGAAACATACGCCAAGTATCCAAAATATTATGCACTCCCGACGATTTGGTCCGGTGGATTATAATCGGTCGAGGAGGAAACTCGACTGACGGATGACGATATCGTAGTGGTCATCCGGTCACCGCGAGTACAGAAAACACAACGATACGCAATTATTTATACAGTTGTCATTTTCCGTGACCGTCCTTATACCGTGGTCTAATACAGATAAATGTGCAGAGATTCTATGTAATACCGCGGTTATCCGGCCGCGGCATAGTTTACGGAATACTCGCGGCTACCGGGTAACCGCGACATTTTCCGTCAGTCATCAGTCTTGCCAACGCGGTCGTCGCCGGCACCGTTGATTCCGCTTCCGACTAGCCGTCGTCCCCGTATCCGAGATGGTTTTCGATCGATCAGTTTTCGGCGCCTTCGAGTTTCGGCCGTCAATAAAAGGCCGGACTTTGTTTCGAAGTTACATTCATGCTTGGAAGTTTGTTGATTCAATGGTAAGTACATGTTTATATATAGCTTGAATAATCGTTAACTATGAGCTTAGAGAACAAAAAAAAAATCCATTGCACGATAGTAATCGTGCCATACCGTTGACTGCGGTTTAGGGAATTGACCCGTATTGGGAATAGCCCAAAAAATTGCTCAAAAATAAAAAAGGTGTAAGCTTTTGCAACAAATTCGCCTGAGTTCACACTTAACAATAATAAGGTTTTAGTTGTGGTTCGTCTAATGTTGTTACATTTTTAGTACTTACCTATATATTATTATAGAATATAAAATTAACGCGGCATTTTTTTCTTCAATTTACAGATTATATTACTAAAAATTGATTTAAAACAAAATGTAATATGACGTATTCTTAATTAAAATTGAATATTGTTAAAACAGTTCATTATATAACTATTCTACACAATATATAAAGATGTAAATTGATTTATTATGACATCATCTAAACAATTTATTTAATTGCATAATATTTGAGAAAAAAAAATATTTCCAACTTACCCTGTACTAATTTTAATAATGTTTCCGTCTCGAATGAATATTTTTGGTGGGGAAATATTAGAACGTTAAATATTTTTTGATGAATTATAACTATGCCAATAAATTATGTAATAATTTATACGTATGGGCATTTTTTTCAAATTGGCCTTTTTACAACATTATTTTTAAAAAAAAACTTTTATTTTATTTGGAATTTGTTATTACAGATGTTTTAAAAAAATATTAATTATTAAACCATTATTATAACTGCAAAATGTTTGCGAAGCTTAATTTGACTCAAAAAGGCTGTCGATAAAAACATTCTTTCTTTATATTGACACAGATGGGTTGTACCCATACAGATTTATTTTTTTTTTTTGCAAATGGGTATATAGACGGGTAATCTGTAACGAGTTTAACCTCCCCAGTTAAACGATAAAAATGGGTAGTGTTCCCTACGTATCTGAGCTATGGTCGCATTAGTTTGTAAAAAAGTTAATTTTTTCTCTTAAAATGATTGATCTAGACAAGTTGACATTTTTCAATATGATTTTTTCTAACAACCGCATAGCCTTGTCCATCCAATCGTATCGATTTAGAACTTTTGATATCGTTGTTTTTTTCAATATAAGAGGAGAATGGGGATAATCACATAACGTGAATCGTGTATGTAGGTACCTACTTTGGTACCTATAAGTACTTTTTTTTTATTTATAATTTAATTGTAATTAACCTAAGATAAAAATGTGGTATTTCGGTCTTACAAGTAAATTAGTACGGGTACTAAGCTTAGAATAAATTTAGTATGAAACGTTATCGTTAGAAGTTGTTAGTTTTCTTCCTCCAGCATACCTAAAATAAAGTGACTCAAATGATATAATGCCCACCGTAAAATATTATAAAATATTATACTAATATACTATATTTTTTACATTATACTCCCTTTTGTATTTTATTCCCTGTGTACGCACATTATTCAGTTCCCAAAGGTCCGCTAGTCGTCCGCGTATGCGTGTATATTGCAACCCGCTCCCGCGACGTCTATTTTATGGTTCTCATTGCACCTATAATCGAGCCGAGAACAAACCACTCGGAAACACTCATCGAGAAATTAACGAAAATCGATATACGTTTCTAAGGTTACACTGCAGCCGTGTTGTTATACCTAGTTTTCGAGTTGTTTTACGAAACAAAGTGGAAAAATAAGGGTTTCTAGCCATCACGCGCGGTTGTGTGTATACATGGAAGACCTAATCGTGTGTCCGAACAACCAACTACCGAACCAATAACGATGTATATACACAATTTATGTACACAAATAATATATATATATATTATGTTTATAACTACATACTATATATTAATGGCAGGGTGTTTTTCGTTTCACGGTGTCCAACAATGCGCACGTGACAAGTGGGGTGGGATGACGCGTATCCATTACGCCCTCAAGCAGGGAACTGTCGTTTTAGCAGCTTTGAAATAACAGTGACCATAATGTACTTTACAATCACGTGCCTGCACGTGTGGAAATGGCGAAATGAACATTTCTGTATACCTTATTTTGCCTTAATTATTAACGAACGGACAATGTAGCTACAGTATTTTATATTAGACATATAGGTACACACTACCTACATGTTGTTTATATCTTATTATTGTATCACATGTCATTATAGATAAGTCATCGATATACCTAAAAACATAATAACACGATTTGCATAAACGGTTCCTCGCGAAGACGGCACAATCTGCAGTCCTCTCGGAGGGGAAATAAATAATTTGAAAAAAAGGAAGTGATTTTCTAATAATATGCTATAAGAGTGGAACAATCTAAATAGTATGGCTTTACCTAAGTAGGCATATATTATATCGGAGTGTCTTCACTTATGGCCTATAAATATAGAACAATTGACGTGTGCGATCAAAGTATAATTCATACATATTATTATACCTAGTTTTGGACACCAACTGTTTTCTAACGATTTTTTTTCCATAATCGAATTTTAATTTTCACGAACCTCTCTATACGCATTACGCACGATGTTCAGGCATCTCAATTCAGCCACTGATATCTATGTACTACTTGATTTACCCTTGAAAAGCGAATTTGTTATGTTTCTTTTGGATTTCACTTGAAATGCACACCGAAAAATAAAACCGTTAGACAACTATAATTCTTGACGAACAAAAAAGCATCGTAAAGAATGTTAAGACTCGGGGAAAAAAACGCCACCGCCTCCATTATTCGGTGTCCCGTACGGTATTGTATTGTGTGATATTGTTATGTAGCTATTACGCGACGTCGCGTCGAGCTGCAATAGAATGCACGTCGAACTGCCGATCAATAAAAAAAAACCATTAGGTTTTTGATCGCAGTTTTCGGCAGACTCGGCGGTTATAAGCGGGTGAAATTTCTCGGCGTTTCGCATATTATAATACTGCAATATTAAGACGTTCAAGGTTCGTAATTACTCACCGCTGCTGCTGCGATCTATTAAAATGAAATTAGGTACACGCTTTAGCGTTTTATTCGTTTATTGATTTATTTTATTCTTACTCGCGGTCTTCGAATATTTTGTATCACGTTGAATTATACCCGGAACACTGGGATACTGCGAATAATTTCCATCCAAGGGCCCGTGTAACGAGTTAAATTATAATAATAAACTATAGTGCCCCACGGTCGCACGTCGCGTGTAATTATTGCGACATTCAACGTTTGAATTCCAATATACAGTCTTAAAGTTGGATCTAATTATAGTTAAACATGGTAAAATAATAAATTAGGGTTATATGATTCCTATGCAACAAAAACCGGTAAATATATGCATGAAAAAATTGAAAAACATGCGTTAAACACACTCGTATTTTAATTATTTAATGACAACTAAACGTGTGTAAATATAATATATATATAACTAATAATTGCAATACATCTAGGATTACATGTAAATATTACATATTCTTATTAATTTTTTAACTAAGATAGTTGCATGGAACAACTACAAAAACAAAGTTGCTGCATTGTTCAACATCCAAATAGGAATTTGGAATTTCTGACAATAAATAAGCGATAATTTTCATATATTCTAAGCGTAAATTGCAGATATACAAACTATTAGATTCGGTTATAGTTATTTTGGTTCTATTTTTTTTTATGTTTTTTATTGACTACCCATAAAATAAGTGATAAAAACCAGAAGGAAGCCAATACTACATGCATTTTTTAAATTTCGGAAAATATGCTAATATAATATGTAAAATAAAATGTCGACATTTAAATATCACGAAACAAATTTCTGTAAAATAACACATCATGCAATAGGAAATCCTGGAAAAACACGGACAATCATAATCACCCCAACCCTAATAATCATCATCATCAAACGCGAGATTTCCATTAAATCACAAATCATGTAAACCGCATGTTTTTCTAAACTTTTGTAAGGCACCTGCAAAAACTATTGGCTTTTTAATTTTTGATTGTATATTACACCCTCGCCCAACACCCTGATTAACGTCACGAGTCACGTAACTCATCACGACGATTGTATATTTTAAGGAGAGCATTGATAAAACATCATATGTATATCATCTCCCCGTGTGAGAGTGACGTAAAAGACAATAAAAGATCCGTTCGACTTTAGTGCTGTACAATTTGTCGTCTTAGGATTATCTACTCGGTGAAAATATTTTAATATGCGCCGAGATAGTGCGTAGCGAAGAGCACACTTTTATAATAGTACACGTATGTACATGTACGTATATTATAGAAATTATTATGATATCCGATGGACGCGGTAGGTAGGTACGTGTTTTTGTTTTGAGTGCTTGTGCAGCGGGGGAGGCGATGAAAATATGAGAAAATGCTTCCCATTGACGAGCGTAATGGACAAACTCACGAGTAAAGTATGTTTGTTCTGCATTGTGTAACCGGCAGATTGTAAATTCCCATTGAAACCCTCTGGGCGTGGATTAAACTAGTGAATTCCGTCCCCATTTTTTATCTGTTCGCGGACGGTCTATACATGGGAGGCATATAGTATTCTATGTGTATAATATATAGTATAGCAAATTCCGCCGGAGATTCGTCTGATGACCTATACGGCTATGCTGCAGGTAGGTGCGTGTTGTTATGTATATATGGTATCGGTAAGTTGTGAATTCCGTTCGGCTATAAATTTAATATAACAATGTATACACCCCCCCGCCATCGTTCTCTATATCGCGGAAACCCAGTGCTTGCCAATACGATTCGTAATATTATTATGCGTTGAACATAATGTTCTTATTGTTGTTGTTACCTATGTATTTGGTAGAGCGCTGTTACGCGGGCGGCGGCGGGCCTGCGTCTGTACGCAGTCGATTAGACATATTTTTACATTTGACCACAAACCACATTCCAAATTCCAATAGAGCACCAAACGGCAAACTTAATGTAACTGTGTGGTTCAATTTGGTTACTCGACGTTATGATTTATGATCAGTAATAATCGCGGCTATAGATTTTAATATCTATGTGATAATGTGGTGTTAATCACATCATTTTTTATTCGCACCGTAGATAATACAGAGATCAAATTTGGTATACATTATAATCTATTTTAACAAATTTAATAATGGCACAACGGTACACAAATATTATTGTAATACTTACTAGTAATATTGTTTAAATTAAAAAAAATATTTTTTTTAATCACATTTTTCATTTTAATACCACAATAATCGTTTTAACCACAAAATAAAATACCTCTTGGCTCTGAAACTCTTCTATCATGCCAACTCTTAGATAATTTAGTACCTAAACTATATATGTAGTATATGATCCACCCCATATGCGATTTACACGAGAATGGCCAATCGTTTATGTATTATCCATGCGATGATATTAGAAGATGTTATTAATATGTTATTTTATTATTATCAAAAAAAAAATAATGTTATCTGAATTATTATGATATTATCATTTATTATTTATCATAATTTTATTATATCAAATTTTCATCTTGGGAAACGTTAGGCTCATTGCTGTGATACGTCATACTTCCTTCCATTTTTCTCTATCCCAAAGTTTTCCACTACTAACGTTTTTAGGTCTTTTGAAAGTCTGTCATTCCATCGTTGTTTACTATATTTGTGGTTTCCAGTTCATTACTTCTTTTGCAATCGTGTTAGTCGTAGCCAGCTAAGTAAATCACACCAATTATTTTTGGTTCTCCAAAGGTGTTAGTGCGTTACATACTTTTTCAATAGACCTTATCTCGTATCTTTGGGTAGGATTAATTATTTTCGGTCCACACATTTTATATTATTTTATGTGTAACATTATAACATCATTTATTATTTGATTTCTAGTATAAATAACAAGTATAATGAAAGGCGTTATTAATTATTATAATATAAACTAGTAACAAGTTAATATCAAGTTAAGTTCAGTATTATTTGGTAGTTATAGGTGTACATTATATTTGGTACCTATTATGTTTACATTTTTAATGTTTACATAATATTAACTATAATAATGGATAGGTATGTAGGTATTTTGTCTTAATAGTAGATGAGATTTTTGAAAATCTTAACACACTAAGTGCAAATTGTATATTATGATTTGTATATGATTGTTAATCCAATTTTTGTTTTAATCTATTTTGCAACATCTAACTTGTCTACCTAATTATAATTCATAAAACTGGTACATAATAATATGAATTTAGGATCACATTTTATCGTTATGTAAGGTAAACTTCAATTCATGTCAGCAAAACAACCCTAGGTTTACATTAGTTTTAAGCTATTTTATCAATATTTTCTGAAAAAGGCAGGGCGCATTGTCATTAGGTACCAAGTAGACATTTCTAATTACATTTTATGGCCTTAATAAAATGAGAATTAACCATATATAGTATACAGTCATCAATTATTGATAGTCAAATTAAAAAACATATTTAATTAAAACAACAATTATTATTAATTTTTGATTCATAGCTGTTATCAGTTGAACATTTCTTAAGAGTGTAGTTGCCGGTTTTTATAATTTCCCACAATTCTATAAAATTTGAAAATAATATTTTATATTTTAGTTACCAATTAAATTATAATACATCTAAACTAGTCTCCTGCCTAACAACTACAAGGGGGGGGGGGAGTAAAGGTGTATAATATCAACGAAAAGAACTTTGACACAGCAAAAACGATGACGTCCTGACGTCCTGTAGAATACTAAGGTCGTATCCTGAATTTTCATTTTACTTTAAATAGTGCTATAAAAATACATTTGAAAAATAACAAATATTGTGCATTATTAAATTACATATTTTAACTTCCATCATTATAATTTTGACAATTGGGCTTTGAACAGACCTGAAAAATGTTATCTTCTATTAAATAAAAAAAAAAATTAACGAAATCCGACTATTCTACTGGGAGTGAGTTTTTTCTGTAAGACATTTTTTTGTACTAAAAACGCACATTCTTCGTCGCTCTTAAAATATTAAATTATAAATAACGACCCAATTTTTATTTTTATACAAAAATTATATGCAACTAGATTTTAATTATAAACATTTTTTTTTTTTTTGGTTCTGTTATTAGTGTAAATGAATATTATATTATTTAACAAAATACAATATAATGTTCTTTGCATTTGCTATTGAATTAAAAATAGCTTTACTTAACTTGTTTTTAACTCGTTACTAGGTTAATATTAATAAATAACGCAATAACCAATACTTGTTATTTATACAAGAAACCAAATAAAAACTTTCGAACGTGATTTGCGTAAGTAAGTTATATACAAATAAGTTTGCAGTGTATAGTCAAGTTGCATCCGACAAGTTCTAACGCAGATTACCCGTTGGCTCTTATCGATTTGTATGAACAAATAGTGTATTGTGTATACCTATATAGTACAAAATAGGACCGTCTTCCGCATCTGACACCTCTCGGCGGCCTTTGCCTCCTCGCTGTTATCTCGTGATGGGTAGATTCATTATGGGCGATTCACATCCAAATTTCTCTGTCACGTAGTGATTAAGGCGACTGATATTGATAGTGTCCTGGCACAAATACCTCGAATACACAAGACGTAGGTACGATATTCTACGCGCATCGATAATGCGTGAAAGGTTGAAACGGTGGTTTTTTTCACTGTTATTCGCGCTGCCCGTCGGGTGATAATATACCTACTGGTTACACACGTGCCTACCCATATAATAATGTATTGCAGATAGTGATTCAAAAGTTTCTCAGTGCGACGACTCTCTGTAACTAATCGCACAAACTCTACGCACAATATGCATATTAGTATTGTGCCTACTGCAGAAAAGACACGAACCGTGATAAATATCTGATCGTATCGTTGCAGCTATCGTATTGTGAAGTCACCAGCCCATCATGGTTATTATAATATGTATAGGTAACTCATGAGTTTCACTTTTGTAACTATGTATATATCGATTAGGCATATAGATGATTTGGCCAGGATTGTCACACCTATTTAATATGCAGAATTTACCAGTAACTTTAAGTAAAAAAATGGTAAATTGGTAAATTGCTTTAATCATTTTTTGTGTCGCTTCACATACTTACCTATTGCTGGTATTATTCAATTCATTACTAATTGATAAAATATTTTATAATTTTTATCGTCAATGTTAACAATGTAAAATGAAATAAGCGTAGGTAATATAAAATGTATAATTGGGTAATAAATAAAAATATTTTGAAATTCAATAAGTATAAACAAGTATCGATATTACCGATCATGACAAGTGTTTGATTTAATTTTTACTTTTTAAAAAGTGTAATAGACCAAGTACAGTATTCGTGTGTACTACAGGTCTGCACATAAGTATTAGGGTCACTTGGTACTTGGTTTTGAAGTCGGCAAAAAAATGTATGTAAAATTTAAGTAAATTGACTTTAATTCGTAAAATTCATCGATCTCACTTCTGTAGTCATACACATTCTGAGTAAACCATGCGACGCCGGAGATACGAAAACAAACATTCGTTTGGAAAAAAGTTTTGTGGACAACAGGTTTATAAAATCCAACTAGAGGACAAATAAAAATAAAAAAAATGAAATACATACGTTTACGTTAAATTTGCATCTCCCTTCCTTGAGTGTAGACCTATGATCGACGATTCATTATGTATTATTATAAAATAACACATATACTCTGGGTATAGGGTTTCCGATGGTGTAACACTATAATATATGAGCTTAGGTATGAGCGTATCAGCGAACACGAGATTGAAACTCAAAAGTCTTAAGTCTATTATATTTTGTTTAAGTTTCGAAACGTACAACTCGTGTTAGGTACATATACCCACGGAACCATAAGCATGAACAACGGATCGTAAATATACCATCTCAATCGCTGCTGGTTAGCACAGCCTGGAGGAACTATCCATCTAAAAGGTAGAAATTATAATATTTATAGTATTATAGTAATAATATACTACTTTAAGTAGTGTTGATCCCAGGAAGGGAAGTAATGGTAAAGGGACACACCCTCCCACCTACATTGTCTCATAATTCGGTATTATTTTAACACATACACGTGAAATGGTAGCCCTAACCGACGAAAGTTGAGTACCTTAGTGATCGGCGATAATAGGTAATTAAAAGTGAATAAGTAATTTCTACTGGTTGTAAGTGAGTACCTAAGAGTAGGAAATTTGAAAATATTACAATCAGTTTTTAATTCAATTTTTAAATAAAAATAGGTAACTTATAATGCTTTCAAAAATATAATGCACAAAATACCCTATTGCACGAATATGTTAATAACATGTCACCATATTATACATCAAGTACCTCTTTTCTATAACAATGTAATTTACAACTGCGCAGTTTTACATTATTATAAAATGCAGAGGTATTTTAATATTAATCATATTTTGACTAAAACGCAAATTGTTCTTTGAGTTCTCAGAACGAAAATTATGGAATTCGTAAATTGTTTAAAATAAACCGCTTGGAAATTACTTGCGAGAGATAGTGCTATCCTTTTGACATAACTAAATACCCTGTTTAAGATTGAGATATTAACGTCTTATTTTGCAATACATCTCGTAATACTATTATTATTTTTAGAAGTTAAGAGATGAATTACCGAGAATTGCCAATTTTAATTAAATTCACCTCCTCCTATGCAGTATTCTGCAAATAATCCTTCCTTTATTTTAATGCTTTATTATGTTCAACAGGAATACGATCATTTCACAAACAGAATAATATGATAAAAATATCCAATTGCCGTATGCTTTTACTTTTGCACATTACAGACTTTGAACTTACTATTAAACAATCCATTTTTTAATCCCTAAATGGAGGTTGTATTAATTAGTTCTTAACAAATTGTAAATCGTGTCTAATTGCAATCAAATTTATTACATCTTTAATGTATCAAATCGTTAGAATACAGAATACCTTATGTACCTAATGGGTGTGGTAAATTGATTTTTATAATGTATGTAATGTGTTGTTTTAGTAAAAATACTTAGGAGGTTTAACGAAAATCCGAGGGGAAAGTCTTACATAGTAGTTTATATAGTATAATCCACTTTCCATAAGTCATGCAACCAAGGGAGTCAATATTTATAAAAAATCAAAATCTATGCTTCTTGTACAAAAAAAAAAAAAATGTTTATATTTTACCAATTGTTATAAGCCAATAGAAAAATAAAAATAAATAAAACAATTAATGTTTCTTAGGAATATTGAGTTTGATATTCTAGTATTGGATTATTGCGATAATATTTGGTGTACTACGACTGTTGATTTTTGAAAATTTGTAAAAATAAACTCAACTTCGGAATCATACTAGAATCTTTGACAAATTTTTAAAATTGCCATTCAAAATCGGGTATTGGGTTTTATCAAAGAACAACTATGATGTATAAAAGTTCCAACAACGTCCACTCGAAAAGTATTTTAAAACCAGTAAATTTCGATATAAATTGGTTTTATATTTTAAATTCCACACTTGGAGTTTTTAAATTTTAAAACAATTATTATTCAGTAAACTAATTAGCGCGTTTGGTTTAAAACCATCCAAACTACTTGACCGAATTAAATAGAGGTTATTTTTACCCGTTTATACTGTTGTGATATTATGTTTCTACGAACCAAAAGGTAATTTCAACAGAGCATTCAACAGAGCACTCGTTATTAAAGTAGTCAGACTTCATGAACCGTATAAATTATAAAATCAACTAATTGACATATTTTGCTGAGCACTATTGTTGATGATCTAGTTACTAGTTTTGGTTTATTTAATTTAAACATTTTTTCTCCAAGTGTGTCATTAAAAACTGAAGGCAGATACATGGTCACTGAATCGAATAAGCTAAACAAGGAATTTTAATCACTGCACCATACATTTTAAAATATAAATCACAGTGTAGATACTGTATTGCGAGTTGCAAACTCAAAAGAATATTTTTAGTAGTTTTTTCCTAAATTAATTTCTTTATTAAAACGGCGTCAGCAATGTAGGGTCGTTTGCTGGAATGAAAAAGTAGAATTTACATTTAGAACAATACTAATACCAATAAAAATGATGATGATGATGATAATAATAATAATTATAATAATATTAATAATATATTTAAAAGATTAAACATCAGTATGTAAATATTGGTCTGTATCTGAATTATATTATTAAAAATAAAAGATTTTTGATTTTCATGATATCTTCAAGGTTGGTTGGGATTTTCGATGAATTTATTTTTTTGACTCAGCTCGGGCATTCAAATAAGTAGACAGAAAATTATTCAAATATATATTTGTATTTTACAATTATACTATCTGATACCGTGCACTTTGTTGCTCGTTAAAAATGCCAACTTTATATGAGACTCGATGGTGATATTATGCCTATCTGCTGTGGATTGCGGACCCCGCTTGATGAGTACTTTATATAAATAATATGTTTTATTTTTATTTTTATTGCGATACGCCGATGAGCGGCTATAAGTGCAACGCACCTTTGTAGGCAATGTGCGAAAATGCAATTGTATGCATGCTTATACCTGATCTGCCAGATGTACTACTGCAGGCAACCAATAAACAAAAAATAAAAATAAAAATGTCTACTAAATATATTTATATTTCTCCTATAACCGTTTACAAACAAATATTTCCTTCGTAAATCTTAAAATCCCTGTTTGAGAAACTCCCCGGGTCGGACCTATCGGGTCCAATTGTGAATATAAAATTATAAACCATCCAAGGTGGCATCCAAACGCATACAAAAAATTCATTGGAATCGGTCCAGCCGTTTAGCAGGTGACATACACAGTAAAATTATACATAATAATATTATAATTTATATTATAAAGAAGATTATATTGTATCAATTATAATTTATTTTTTTCAAAATTATGTAACGCATAGAATTGTTTGAGCCGGTAACTATGATCGAAATGAGTGTAATAATATTATAAATCGTTTTAGCATAACCAACCATTCGATAAATTAACATTTACAATGACGGCGAATACCATTTTGTTCTAATCGCAATCTCTTTATAATATTTTTAATTTGTTCACTGCATTAATAAAATGTACATTTCACTAATCCAATTTGAAATCAAATTATCGTTAAAGTCACACTTCGAGACAGGTCTACCACTGTTCTGTCTTGTAAATTATTTTTCTGGTTGCAAGATAATAGTTTTTGATACACGCGTTGTACCAGCTGCAGTGGGTAGGATATGTGTAGGTATGTCGTAACCCTGGGCTCCTATACTATTTAAATTTCACGCGTAACTAGTTCGACTAAAAATTTAGTTATATAATAGGTATATCAACTTATATATTATATGAACACAATAATATACGTGGCAATATTACATGTATTGTATTATTGTTTACAAGATCTGATTTCATTTTTTATTTAATTTTTCTGTGATCCACTCGAACAATGTGTACTAAAAAACGTGTTCACTCCCTTTTGTTCATCAATGTTATAGTTATTCAAAATCGGATTTTTGGAATATTTTAATAGACTTTTATCCGAATAATACATAATATATTATTTTATATTTTTATAATACAATTTTAATGACTTTTATCCTTGGTATATACATTTTGATGAACGAGAAACTACTCGTTCGAATTTTGAATAAAGTGCATAGACATTTTTAAAAAAATAATCACTCAACGATTTAGACATGTACAGAGTGATTTACTAAGTATCTTCACTGTCTTTTGTTGTTCAATAATTTAGTTCTTCAATATCTAATTATTGTAATATCTAATTAAACATATACTTATATCCAAATAATACATGTTTTATTTTATATTTTTATAAGAACTATTTTCAAGACTATTATCCTCAGTAAAAAATGTCTTTTTGAATAAAAATTTGTTTTCCATGGGTAGTATAAAGTTTTTCAGAAAATTCTTTATACAATGTTCGCAATTACCTATTAACTATTATTAAAATATTAAATCGAAACATTAAATAGTTATCTTCTTTGTAATTTATACACAGTATTTAATGTTTTCATTGTATTTACCATTATTTATGCCGGTCATTTATAACTCGTAGTTGAAGGTTTAGAATGGTGGATCAGTTTAGATATGAATTATTGTTGTTTAAAATAAGTATGCTATTGCATCAATTCAGTTTTGTGAGATTGTGACATTAATTTATCACCTTATATTTCAAGTTTCATAGTTTCTTCTGTCCTATAATATAATTTTGTCTTTTAATGTGAGTTCCGTAAAACAAACTAAATAATTAAACAAGATGCCCCCCTCGTGTCTGCAGCTCGGAATTTGGAATAGGACAAACACTGTGTCTTAAATAACTTATCAACATTCATTAGCTACTGTATAATGTACAATTTTAGGTTTTGTTTCAATTGTTATCTCTGTGACATTGCGTTATTCTAAAATCTAAATAGGTATTAAGCGGGTTATAAATTGTATAGTCCATATTTTCAAATAAATTTGGCTCCACGCTGTCTCTTAGGGTTTAATTCTGTCGGTCGATATCACCCGTTAAATATTACATTCGGTACATATTGAATTTATAAACGGAAACGTCATAATATTGTGTTCACATTATATTATATTGTAATAATTAATAATAGTGTTTCGAAACGCATTACTGCGGTTTTTGTTGCAAATTATATTTTTTATATCTCATTTTCGTCGAGTTAGTGGTCTTTCTTCACTTTTATCTTAATTTTCTCCAGAATTGTTTATTGTTTTGTAAGTCTCCCTTAATATCGTAGTCCGTACAGTGATTCAAAAACAACAATATCTTCATGACTTTTTAAATTCCTAAATAAAATCATCAAAGAAATTGCTTTACAATTTCTCTGAAAATTCTCTTTGTACATCTGGAACTTTTTCATAAGTTTCAGACATTTTTTTTACAAAATTTCATCTGTGGAAAAACATTTTAAAATCGTCTCAGACATCACATTTCTACTAAAAGCGTATACGCTGTTGTTTTTATGTTTAAAATTTGAAAGAACTGTATTACTAATCACAATATCATCTTTATTGATTAACTTTAAAAATTAAAAAATCTTCCCCCAACCGATAAACCTTTAGGGTCTGATACATATTTTAAAGTTGAATGATACTTTATATGATTACATATTATTAACATAATTCATAATATTATACTGTAGAGTTTAAGTAAGTAAATCATTGTCATTATTTTCGATGTATTATCATGTACCTATTAAATTCGGTACCTACCCTAAATTATAGTTTTAGAATTTTACCGGATAATAGTCAACAATAAACAATCATTTGTAGCCTTGCAGGTGTCTGAAATATAATATTAACTTGTATAATACTTGAATAATATTTATTATAGAATTCATTTATTATTAATTAAAATCACATTCTTTATCTGGATATAAAATATTCGAGATTCCAAAAAATAAAATAATATAATGTACCTAGTTAAACTAAAAATATTATACCACTCTTACCAGAAAAAAATATT
Organism: Myzus persicae; assembly: GCF_001856785.1. Classification (NCBI taxonomy): domain Eukaryota; kingdom Metazoa; phylum Arthropoda; class Insecta; order Hemiptera; family Aphididae; genus Myzus; species Myzus persicae. Next base: position 279,092 of record NW_019101865.1, on the reverse strand, counting down.
TACATCCATCATTGCATCCCAGTGATTAAAAAAAGAATATTATAAGAAAACATGGAAAATGAATAATATTAAGAAGAAGAAAACACTTAGACAAATAAAAGCTTTTTTCTAGTTTGATAAAATTCCAACAATAATTATTTATAATATTATTATAAAGAACGAAAAAGTTTTTTTTTTTGAGAGAGAAAACATTTGGGAGGATACCTACAAAGTATAATCGTAATACAACACGTAACCTTATTACCGTATCGTGCAAATCTGGATATCCAAGTATTTATGTTAAATTTATTTAGAAATATATTTTTATAAATTGTATAATGAAATGTGATAAATAGATGTATATAGATATTGAGCCAATAATAATATAATGACGATTTCAATAATTTCAGTAATTACCGAATTGATATACAATACGAGTATATTTCGTATTGATATGAATAGGCTCTTAAAAATAACATTTCATTTGTATTGTTGTCATTCTGAATATTAAAATAAATTCAATACTAGTGATGAACAGTCGAACGTGTCTGTCAATAAATAAATCGGTATCCGGATAACAATTCAACTTCTACAGTTGGAGTGCTCTTGATTTGTACTTAAAATTATACATTTACCATTACTCGCCGAATTCGTTTTAAACCACCAGCTATTAAAAATACTTAAGATACTAAAGTGAATATATATCAGTAAAGTAGGTACTATAAGAGTGAGTACTCACAGAGCAGCTAACAATAGCGCCGACGAGAGATATATCGTACTCCATTATGTTCAAAATAATAATAATTGCAGACTACATTGTTGTAGAAGTCTACTGGTTTTCAATTTGTTTTGTTTTTAAAACCATTCTGTGTAAAATCGTTATTATTGTCGATGTGTTGGTACTTTTTTGACGTTAACGCTAGACACACTGGTTTGAGTCTTTAAAATTGTGAATATAATATGAAATATGAAATGGATATCATAAAATGTATATGAGGTCAATAATGTTCATTTTAATATCATAATGTCATATTGATTACTGGCATTGCATTATAATCATAGCTAATTAATTAATCCATAGTGTATTATATAGGTCACACTCTGGAAGAATTAAGGCAATTGATTTCTTTTCTCTCATGCGATACCCGTTTTATATTATTTTATTTTTTCTCTTTTGCCCTAAATAATACAATAGGTATTATAATATACGATGCGTTTGTGAGCTGTTTTGCACATTTTCTACAAGAGCAGAGTATTTACAAAAACTCCTTCGTCCTCATATTAATTTTTCAAACATTTTCGCTTTTACTCGCAAAAGTTTTGAGAAAATAAAAGTTTTATTTTTCTCAACGTATTGAAAACGATTATTACTCGACTTTTAGATGATAATATGGCGTACTCACGGTCGCGTGCTCGTTTACTCCGACCATTGAATCTCGACGATCAAAGGCAGAAAAATTGAATTTTTCAGAGACCTAATCTCGTGTCATTTGCAGCACGATGACAAATATATATATTATGTAAAAAAACCAAAGATATTATTATATGCATCCAATGAACACCAGGTTGGTTCTTATTATACGGTCGAGATCAAAGTCACCGTAAGACAGTCGCTGCAATTCCAACGTTATTACAGGAATGTTTTCTGAGACTTAACCGTAAACAAGCTACAGTGCTTAAATTATTATAATAATATATATGTATATATAGTACTTATGTACTGTTATACGGATGTCAAATGAAATTTCTTTTCTGAAAATGAATCCGTGATACAAGTGTTGATTAATAAATTATTGTTAACACCACTGGTGATGCATAATAAAACGAATAGTAGGTAGATATAGTAAAGTATTTTGTATAATATAAATCTATGTCAAGAACGTTCGTTCTTTGATTCCTAAAACAAAATCTTGTATAACATAAAATATGAACACTTAAAAAAAATATTACTGATCCAGTGGGTTTATATAATAATACAGTCATCGTGCAAATCTCCTATTGATAGTTTTCTGGGGTGGAACGTTCTTTTTTTTTTGCGTGGGAGCTGGGAATAACTTTATACGTGTTTTTGTGGTCTCTCAAAATCACAAAAAAAAAATATTTGAAAATTACATTAATTTTCGTTTTTTGCTACTAAAAAAGTAAACATATTATGTTTCATCGATACAGTGTGCAACGGTTATAAAAAAATAAAAAAAATAGTTTGATTTTTTTGCGACAGCGAAGAGAGTAATATGAGATGATGTCCCCAAGTCATTTTTGGCTTTTGCATCAAATTTATTAACACTTCACTGGACTTTCTGTAGGTTATGTTATGGTGTGGCTATATAGTATGTAATACAGTTACAAAAACAAATAAATATTATTTATATAGAAAATGTCTGGAAAAAAATAGGAACGATCATATTTTATGGATCACGCTAAACGAATATAAAATGAAAAATACTTTTACAAGTGTAACTACGTTTGCAAGTAATATTATAAATCAATAATTGGTATAATTTCACAGTTGTTTTCCACATTTCGTTTTGGCACACTTAGTTTTATTATTTTTTTTTTTTTTTACAATATTGAACACAATGTATATTTATTTATTTATTTATTTATATATTCTATAATAGCTGTGGCTGATTCAAACCATTTGAAATGTTTTTCACAATCAATAAAACTAATAATTCTGAAGTTTATATAAAATTAATAAAATTAATAATATTATGTTAGGTATGTGCAGATATATTTCGTAGATTACCTATGATATAATTATTATAATTTTACATAATATTATAGATAGCGTCTGAGAAAGTGAAAGTGATGGCGTACACTTTTTGAATTAATCTCATTCTATTTGAGATTTGATAAATGACCGCACTCACCAAAACCACATTTTAGTGACATGTGAATTGCTTAAAAATAATACCAAATCCACTACAGTTTGAAAACCTCTTGTTATAAAGTTATAAATATCCAAAAATATATTTCTTTTAAATTAATTCAATTTTCATGATAAGGGCAATTTTTAAAAATACAAATATTACTAAGAAATATAGATTAAAATGACATAAAAAATTTAAAAAAAAATTTAATAAAATGAATGCACTATAAAGTCAAATCCTCTAAAAATGCAAATAATTCCCTAAGAAATGTTTTGAACTTTAAGTTTGAGCTAATGTGTAACAAAATAAGACGTGCAAAGCCCTGAACTCCGATCCTCATATATATTTATAATATTGTAATTTACCCTATACGTGGGTATTTAAATTCATAATAAATTACCACGATAATATCAAACAGTTGGTAGTACACAATATACATAGAATTTTTTTTAAGTCTTATAACACAATTTGATATTGTTTGTACCACTTCTGGATGATCCTGTGATAATACAAACGTATATTTTTTTTAATAGGAATCTCCACTTTTCAATTTTAATTATTCAACAGACATTTATTTTGTTTTGAGAATTTTGATGCAAGTTATCGAATAAAAATTCGAGAGAGTAGATTTTGAGTTAATATATTATGCTAAATACTAATACTCGTATTATAACTTTATGTAACAGCAATAATAATATGCCTATGCTTATAGGATAAGTAGATGTGTGGGCTTGGATGATTTTAAATTGTTAGTAATTACTACGGCAACAACTACTGATATATGAATGTAAATAATTTTTAAAAATAATCCAAGTATAATAATTACTACATATAATATAACATATCTTTAGTTTATATTTTTGTAAAGCTATTTTTAACTTATATAATATTCAAAGTATAAAATATATTTTAATAACTCAGAAACTGCTCATTAGAATTTCGATTAGAATACATGAACATTTCCTATAAAAATCATCCGCTAAATAATTTTCACTCAAAAGTGGGTTCTCACTTCAAAAATAGAAGATTTTATTGATACATGAAACTCTTTAAGTACCAAATACAAAAAATATCAGACATTTAAACACTTGATATTTAGTTGTACTTAAAAATTTTTAAAAACAGAATTTGAATGTGTGTACTATTAAAGGGAACTATGGTGGTTATCACGGTTGGAAAATCACCCTGTATTACACATTAAACCATAGGATTTCCAAATTAGAATTATTATTCAACTTGCTGGAGGGTTGAACTCGCAGTCGCGCGGGATATCGTAACTCATGCATAACATTAACAAACAGTAACTAATAGTAAACATGATTTTATTGGTGACAATGATGTATTATTATTAGATTGAGGTGGGTTGGATACGCACAACGTATATCGTTATCTAGTGTCTTGATCAATCACAAAGTCTTTGCCGGAAACTCGGCTCATCCGTCGTCGACTAGATCCATATAGATTGTTCGCCCGGGGTACACAATATACATATATAGGTAGAGTGGAATAAATCCTTACGTTCACTCGTTAACAACTTGCTAAGAAATAATGTATTTTTAAAGCCCCGATAGCCTCCCGAACATCCTAAAAGGATATACAACTACTCGTCATTATGCGATAAACTTTTTAGATGTATCCGGCGAAATCCTATAATATAGGCCATTACAAAAACAACGTTACCACACTGGTATTTTTTAATAAATTCTACTTATGTAGGTAGACATTTTCAATTTACTCCTCTATACTGCGCGTGTATTGATATCGTTCAAAATATCATTTTCATTTTCATGTCCTCTTTGTGGATTTGCAGTAATTTCCGTGTCGCGGTTTTAACATTATATTACATACCCCGGTCAGCTACTTGTTAATTATACGGCATAAATTTCCAGTCAATTGTAAAACTGTTACTGTGATAAAATCTAAGTTATCAAAACTTTTGATTCGAAAATACGCAATAACCATATCGTGAAATAAAACCGAATAAATCTCACACGTGCAATACATTGTTTGTTTTTAAATTAACCGCCCCCGAGTTGCGTTGCAAACGCGATGCCTGTATAACGAGATTTTACGAGAGAATTTCACCGGCGTTTCGCACTATATAGGTATAGGTACCTCGGAAATAACTTATTTTTGTATTTATCACAGCAATAACCTACCGCCTACCACCTATAAACTATTGTACAATGATATATAATATATTATTATTATAGTACACCCCCGATAATGATGTTTAACGCTAATCTCGAACAATTGGTATTCCGAAGAGAACCGACTTCGATCGATGAAACGGTCGGCCAAATCGTTTTCGGTAATACTCGTTCAACGAACAATATTATACAGGATGATTGCCCAAGAATGCCCACCTCTTTTTCTTTACCGGCAACGCAGTTACTCGACGTTTGAAAATTAAATTACTGTTTTAATATACTCACTAGAGGTTTTTGTGTTATCGAAAGGATTTTTAAACAATATAGTGCTTAGGTATAAAATTTGAGCATTTGAAGAACCAGAATCCGACGAAATTCATTATTACTGGAAAAAAGGGAGCTACCATATTATGTTATATGATTGGCGAATCGTCCTGTATAATAATGCTCGACAAGTTCCAAAGGAATAGACCTTTCTTGTTTTTATAGGTATACAAAACATATAATCGTATATAAAATATAACACACGCCCGTGTAATACGTAGGTATATTATAGTGGCTGACAAAAAGGGCACCTCCGCCGTATATACAGGGTGATCCATAGTGAATTCACACAATGTTACAAAATTTTTCAAATTTTATGAAAATATTATTTTTATATTCATAGTTTGATGTAATTTCAAACATAATTGTGAATATTATATATTATATTTTTTAATATTTTTTATCGTTACAATTTTCCAACTTTTTACTTTATTAAATGACACTTCGTTTTTTAGGTTTACCTACTCCACAAAACGTTGCTCACCACTCCACGAATCTAAACTTTAAATACTTGTGACTGATTATCTACTTCTCTGACGTTTGATTTGTACACATTAAAATACGTGTAGTACAAAATTGAAAAAAAAAGTTAAAAACTTAAAAAATTACATATATTTTTTCAGAAATTTTGTTTTGAAATGACATAATTTCAAAAATGTTGAGACATTTCAAAATATTGAGCGTAGACACATAAATGGATCACCTGGTATGGTGATATTATTTTGCCGCAGACACTAGGCAGTAGTTGCAACCGAGTCGGTGTGGGTGGGTAAAGGTACATTTTGATAGTGTGTGCTGCGTTATTATAATTGCGTTTCGTTATTAATAGGGCTTTGGGATTCTAATACTTACGCTAGACACACACACACGGCTGAGGCGGCGGCGTATACAACCGTAAAAATCGTTAGAATTTTAAACTGAAACGCAGCTAATATAACCAACGTCACTATCTTTACATTTTTTTATTAGATTAATATTACAGTATTATAATATTATGCTCGTAAGTACGTGCAAGAGTTTAACACCAGACAAAAGCTGCTGCAGCTATTGTGCAGTATTTTGTATAAATTATTATTATTATGTAGGTATTATGCCATTAATGAAGTCTTAAATCGCTCAATCACTCGCGAGACGCGACGTATTTCGTAAAGACAAAAAACTTTAATTTCTCGCTCGCACACGTTAACAATACAATAATAAAAACAATAAAGTGTTCAGTGCTGTAACACAGTGTACAATAACTTTTGATGAGATATCCCGTAGTGCGCATTAAATTAATTTGACCTGTCAATTATTTAAGGTTATTTCGTATAACGCGCGCGATAGATGATCCTGTCGTAATGGAAGTCCCTAATGACCGATAAATTTAAACTTTTATGATTAAAACTAATAGCTGAAATCCGATATAAAAAAAATAAAAATAAAAACACAAAAAAGCGAATAAATAACAATTATAATAACAGGTACTAACTTACTTTGGCTTTATATTAGTATTGTCAAAAAATAAAATATAAAATCTGTTATACATTTTTTTGTCGGGTGCACCTATACTTTAAAGGTGTGTGATTCCAAACGAAAATGATGATTTTTACATTACACTTTAGAATAAGCAGCTGGAGAATATGCTCACTCATATTTTATTCGTGATCATGACGTACTTTTTTATATTCTGATGTTTGGAATTTTTAAGTATTCTTAATGACCATATTTTCAAATTCTTGAGGTATTTTTATATTATGTACTCGAGGAGCGTTCTGTGTCGTTGTAAACTTCTGGTTTTCAAATGAGAATCCCGAGTTTTTGTTTGTAAAATATATAGTTTTTTTATATATATATAGTCATACTATATAGTCATTTTTTTGAAATGTTTTCAAACTTATCGAAATTGGTTATTAAAAATATTATAACTGAGTTACTGATGAAAAATGGCTATATGAAACGAGACTAGTATACACATAGACTTCCGTAGAGAAATTAATTAAATACGACGTTTGCATAAACGACCATAATAACTAATAAGTATTTCATAGCGTGTTTATATATCATTCACTTTTTTTAGATTTATATCCTCATTGAGTCCATTCGTCCGTTAAGTCACCAGGTACATATTAAAATATTGAGATATTAATATTAAGATGAGTATTTAAAGTAAATTATAAGTTGAATAAATATTCCACCAAAATATTAGGGTTGCCAAATTCTGCTTGGATTGTATTCGGAGTTGGTACTGTATAGTTTATAGCGTTGTATTAAAATTTAAAATACGTCTGGAAACCACGAATTCAGCAGAGTAAGCTTCCCTAACTAGTTTTTTATTCGTACCGTTAAATCAAAATTATTAACTTATTGTCGCTTGAAATATTATAGTATTAAACTACAATGACGCGTTTAAAGTATATCGAACGTAAACATAATGTTATATTATACGAGCACAAAAAACCACCGGACCGGAAGCACAGACCATTTCGCGCGTACCACCTCAACGCCACCACCACCGGATACACACAGTGGTGTATCATCATAATTTATTATATTATGTTTGTAGGTACGTGTTGTAAATCGACGCGTCCGTGCGCATTCCTGTCAAACCCGTAAACCCATCGCTGCAGCTGTGACGATTTCGACGTTTTTCACAGTTTTCCGTTACCTGCGGTAGTTTTTCGCATCATCCCCTGGGAAACTGTACTATTTACCAAGTGTGTTGTTGGTATATATGTGGCAGTTGCTTTATATATATATATACCTAATAGAGATCCTATAGTTTCCCTTCCCCGAATACATGGTACCTATACCTATATGGTGAGGTTATTGGAAATACCATACGAGTGAAAAGTTTGAGAATTACCACCACCGCTCGGTGTGTAATCTTGATGATGGTCAGATAGGATTTCTGGTCCACGTTTCGTACCAAACTTTTTGAACTTTTTTCCGCAGCCATACTCAAATTTTATTTACCAGTTTTACGCCATATCCGAAAACCTTTTGTTACAGCATTCGTCCGCTTTATTACACTCCTGTGTAATAATATTATACAGAAAATACAACGTGAATACATTAATAATAATAAAATGTCATCAAACTGGCGTGCTAAGTATAATGTATACTGCTTACTACAGCTGCAGTGCGCGCGTTATTTACAATATTATATACTTTCAGCGAAAATTCGTCGGCACTTAGAAAAGCACAAAATGCTTAAAATTGTGTACCATAATTAGGGTTTTAAAATTTCATGAAATTTATTTTCTTCGAATATTGCAATCGCGAGAAAAATAAAGTCAAACAAATTGTGTATTATATCTAATAGTTTTGTGGCTATAAACTAACAGTAAGAGAATAATATGCGTGTAATAGTTGATTAATTAGATTGAACTCTAATAAATAATTAATAAACAATTGCCAACATGGATCAAGTTGATAGATTTAAAACAATATTATACGGTAATAATGTGTTAGTGTGGCGTTGTAATATGCCGTACATTAGGTGTTACGAATCGGTATTACATAATATCCATACAAATATTATAATATTGTCTATTACTCTACGCGCTTATTAAATTTCAAATAGTTTTCGCGAATTGTGTGCATTAAGCGCTCATTTGCATTTGTATCGTAGTTTTTAAATTTTTAATCGTTGACAATAATAATTGTATTAGGTATACCATTAATATCTGTCGGTGAAATATCATCGGTACATATTATTATTATTATGATGACCTTAATACGTGAAACACTAACTTTGGATTGGATTATACCTACTTGTGTATTCGAAACTTTGAACTATTTTAATCCATTTTAAGCCCCACCGTAAAAATTATATATTTTTATAAACTCGTCTGTATTATTATGGCACTTGTATTTTATTTCTGGTCTTATCTATAACTATAATAATTTGAATTATCTCAAAAAAATATCAATCTTACGTATCTGGATCAATTAAATCCAAAAATGTAATAAAGTAGTTGAAATAAATATCGAACAACACATTTTCTTGAACTGCTATAATAGTACAATTAACTTATCTTAATCTTAATACAAATGCAAAACAATTTTGTTATCTGGACTCAACATCAGTTGATAATATAATATAATATTATTAAAAGTAGACGACGATAATATTTTTCAATTATCATGACAATTCGATTTTAACGACGAAAATAATAAGTCGCCATGGGCACCACGATTATTTTATTGTTATCTAAAAAATATATAATAACTACTATTGCGGACTTTCGTGTTTTCGCCATGCGGCAGACGGCAAATTATTTTTGACATTTTCCGACGTTTTAATAAAAAAAAAAAAAAAACACTTCCATTAGACCGAACCGCGGTTCACCTATATCGTGCCGCGTCGTCGTCGGCATGTAAACTATTATTATGTAGGCCACGCGGGGCTACAGCAGCAGAGGGGCTCGACCTTTTATTATAATGTATTATTATTGTTATTATTTATTATACGGTAATATAGAAGCGGTTCAGTAGTGTTACCACTTACCAGATACCGCCATGAGGTAACCATAATATGTGGTTACCTGAGTGTGAAATGCCTACACCTATTATACTTGCAATCATCGCGAGGTAATCGCATCTCGACGATCCGTCCGCCGCCCGCACTCGAACTCAAATGCGTTTCGTTTTTTTGCGATTATTTCGGTGGTATTAAAATATTGTATTATTTTTAAAAGTGACGAGGGGAATTCGTTTTGGACGCGGACAGAAAGAAAAAAAAATCCTAAACACTTGGTCTAGACGCGGTAAAACGTTTCCGTCGAGAGACCGCTGCGGTTAAAAGCATTCCGACCTAATATTTAATAGACACCCCCCCCCCCCGCTACGGCACCGCTACGATAATATTCGTTCCGCACAGCTTTCGGTCTCTTCTGGAGCGGGTTCACGATTTATTTCCCACACCCAGTTTTATGTCCACCCAGAATTCATATAAAACCTTCCCTAAAAGCTGCCGACGTTCTCTTTGTCGTCGTTTTCGTCGTCTCTGTATTTCTTATTTGATATTCTTATTCTCCTTCTTCTTCTTCTTCTTCTCCACTGCATTCGTTTTTTGTCCGTCTTCTTCTGCTTTGGGTACAATAATATATAAACGATGGAAACGATTCCCAAACACAACACACAACGCCCATAATCGATATAGTGTTCATTTATTGTTGATGTGTGTTGAATGATGACTATCAACGGAATATCCGATAGTGTTGTTGGCAAAAAAAAGTATATTTTTTTCCATATGAATAATTTTTTTTTCCTCGCGTAATGATTTTTTTAACTCACAATATACATTTTTTTTTTTTGAGCATATATTTTCAGATCATGACGATGCGTATAAGATTCGACTGCCTATTAATAATCATAATAGTCAATTAGTTATACATATTTAAGAAAAATAAATAACGATAAAATTAGATGGAGAAATAAATAGCTTCATTTTTTTTCCCAAAACGTTTGGAGCCGTTATGCCTTTGAAACTGAAATCATTAAAATAAAATGTTTTCAAAATCATAAATAGAGTAATTCTCCAAGCACGCTCATCGCTCCCTCCCTTTTTTCTCGACGAGTTTCTTTTTTAGATATTTTAAGTTCAACTTTAGACGAAATTAGATACCTAATTAAACGAATAATAAGCGATTAGGTAGGTACCTACTTGTCACGTTTAAAGTATATCAATATAATAACTATTGCATACACTCAATGACATTTTCAAAGGAAACTTTTTCCGCTAACCCACTTCATTATTAACGTCTAATGTATCGAAATAAATTACTTTAACGAATAAAATATGATCAAATAACGAATAATATTATCAATCTTCAGAGCCGTTTTTCGTATACCCACAATAATATTTTCGTAACGTCGAATCGAAATTTAACACATCCGTTACATCACGAGTCCTTTTATATAGACACCTACAACTGTACTACAGAGCGATGCTCGCATGTCCACTTTTCATATTTTTCCAATGCGAATTTATTGCTTTCATATCATGGTTACTTTACTGATGTAAATTTACGTAGTAGTGTTCGTCTGTAGGGCTCGTCAGCGCGTGTTTTTCGTCCTCCGGCCCGGCTTCGCTCGCAAACGTCGTCGTAGTCGTCGGTGCTAAATTAATTTGACGGTGCCGGATCGGTCACATCCGGGCGCCGCTTGTAAAGGGCACATTATAATACGCAATTCAATATTATATATAGGTGCGACGAAATCCGGGGAGCAGCAGTTCCGATAAACGATTTGCGATAAAACGCTGGTAGTGCGCGAGTAATGAGATTTCTGGATTTCCGAATCCGGGCTTCTGAAAGACACTAATTATTCATCGCACACACACATAATATAATAATATATTTTATTATACGTCGTGTGCATGTGTAGGTGTGTATTTTTCTCTGAACAAGCAGGAAAGACGTTATTCGACAAAGACGCCGCCGCCGTAATACAGGATAATAATCTGTATTGTTATATAACGCGGAGTGAGATAAGAAACGTTTCATATTATTCCATATTATTATAATGAACCTGCGTATAGGTACCCACCACAACGATTATGTTGATGATTTTTTTTTTTTCATCTTGTAGGTGCATCATTGTGCTCGTTAGAATTTTTATGCACTCTCGGTGAACCTTGACCTCGGGCAAAGTCGCTTTAATATGCCGCATTTGTATACATAATTCCATACATAAACCAAGACCCTACCTTCATTACATTATATAATACTTACTAATGCAACTGTGTAATCCATACATTAACGAGCATATTTAGGAATTCTATAGAATAACGTAAAGCATATATACATTAACGCTAACGAGTAGTTTTTGAGTTATTTGACTTTGTGTACCTTTACTACGCATAATGATAATAATATGTCCATTATAATAGCAGGTTTGGAAGATACCGACCTGCGAACATGATATTATGCTTGGTTAATATTGGCCGAGTACAATAAACACTGTATAGGTATCTATAATATAAAAGATATACTTTGTTTTCCTTTTTTTCGCCTGTTCAGCCGACAGCAGAGAAGGCTCTGTTTTGACAATACTACTCCTCTGCTGCCATCGTAGATATACATTACACCTATGTCAGTATATTCAATATTTCTTTTAAAACCATTTCAAACACTATTGTCCTTAATAACAGATCACATTATAACTCAGAAATCGCTGGTTTGAATTATGATTTAGACGCATAAAAATGACATGAAAATAAAATATTTCATTGACAATTTTTAGAAAAAAAATAAGTTAATTATTGGTAAAAAATGAGATTGTTCTTCCTACAGGTTCCATAAATGGTACCAATAAATAACAGCTGTACAATTGAAAATAATATGGTCCTCTCGAAATACCAGAATTTGGACAATCATCACATTTTAAAACGGTCATCATGATTGGTTAATTCCCCGGTTTTCAATAAACATATAGCATAGCAAATTCTTTTAACCTAACCTAACCTAAAGCGTTCGACCGCCTAGGACACGTATGCAGATTTTGTAATACTCACGACCACGGAAGTCTTAAACCGACTCCGTCCGACGATTATGAGATCAAACGGAATATTTTACGTCCTTTTTCGTGTAGTCGGTGGAGATTGATACATATTATGTTAAACGCGTATCGTAATGAATAATGTTTATCATAATATATCGCGACGGCGAAGACAAAAAAACGTACGAATCCGTGTTTCCAACGTTAGCGGGTCAACAAAAATAAATTATGATAAAATATTCAAGCTAGAAAAAACTACAACGGACGAGTACTATTTTTTTATGACGACACTAAAAAAAAAAAAACTAGCTAGAGCGTGTAAACGTCAAAACAAACAGACAGCTTTTTAATGAACACCGGGGTCATGTGAGGCGTGTGCGTAGGTACGCTATCCTGACGGCTTATAGCACAATAAATAAAGTGATGTGCAATCCATAAAAACAAGACCAATAAATATTAGCTGCATTATAAAATATACCGAAGACATGCAGTCAGTCGTGGTAGTCGGCAGTGGCAGTCAAACCAACCACGTCAGCGGTGTAGGTATAAGAGTATATGACTATATGTTCGCTTTTCGTGTTTTAAAGTCGTTAAATGTCTTGCTGACAATACGTGCAGTTCGTGGAATATCGTTATTATTCTGTTATTAAGATTTTTGACTATTTCTTGTAACTACGCAAACAATCTATGACAATTCAAGTGCTTATTAAGATGGCGATGGGGATGCGATTTAATTGGGCACTATCGATGGTCTTGATGATGATAATGCGACATGGCGATAGATGCGGCATTTTATCCAGAGCTTATAACAAAAATACAAATTATTGATTTTATCGACAATTTATTGTTTTATGATTTTTAGTTACATTTTTAACATACTTTTTCTTTTTAGATTCTGAACTTAGTGAATGAATGAATTTTACTTACAACGATGTGTGTTTTTTGAATTTGGTTGGAACTTTTGAGAGGTCAGAACAGAAAATTCCCAATAGTTTTTGAAAGAGTCCCGAGGAAACAAAACAAAAGTAAAATGGTAATTTTTTAAGCAAAACAATATTTTTTAAATAAATTTTACTTTTTTGGTATAACTAAAAAACTTATAACAGGGAACACTTGAAATTTCCATTCACAAAATTTTCAAAATATTTAGACTTTGTTTGTGCTATTTATTAAGACAGATTAAGATAGACATTTTTATAATTTTGTAAGTTATTTTTCAGTTAGAAATTAATTAAAGTATTTCTTTTCATACCGAACATTAGAAATATTAATATAATATTCATAACAAGTTTTCTACCGTTATCAAAAAAAAAAGTTCACCTGAAAGTTACTCTTCATAATATATTTTTGATATTCATTCATTTTTTTTTTTTGATTTTTAAAGTTTATTAATTATTATTTATACAAGTGCGTGCTAGTCGTAGGATGACCCAACGTTTGTTCAGAATCCTTTTTCGTATGCCATAATATAAAATTGCATTCAAATATAGCATATCCGTTAGAATGACATGCTTGACAATATTACTGTACTGTTACAAGTAAACATTTTTTTTTTGCCTTGTCCAATATAATCGATATACATTCTGCATAATAATAATATTATTATTACGAAAATCATATAAAATCAACCTACACATCTGTGTATCGAAATTGCCTACTCATCACGCCGGCCGATAGGTTTGATATATTAATATTAATATATCATAATAAATTATTATTAATAAAATAAAATAAAAAACTAGCACAACAACTAATGTTATGTTTTCTATTTATAAACGGTTTACCTTACAGTGCTATAGTTTGACTTCGTGTTTTGTCTTATACTCGGAACAAGACTAATTTAAACTTCTGATATATTAATGTGCTTCAATTATTGTGAGACATTTAACGCGAATCCGATTATATAATTGTTTGGTTAAAAATCGTTCACCGCCCGTTTTCAACAGGAGCCTTGAAAAGAAAATATTAACAAATAACGTCAAGGAAAATAGAAATTTCATCTACGAAGAAAATGGGATTTGTAGTTTTCTAAACATGCTTAATCCAATATAAATTGATAATCTCGGGAAAACACGAAACACCTATATTATTGGGTTTGAAATAAAAACAATGTTAAATAATTGCGATCGAGATCATAGTTTTGCGATAGTGTTCACAAACGACATCAGTGTCAACCGCAGAGGCTGTCAGTATAATCATAATTGGTCGTTGGTTGTGAAAGTAAACGGCTCGGACTTGACCACATAGACACGTCATATATTGACTCTCCCGAGAGAGTCGCTTGCCGACAGGTGGAACGAGTATATTGTACACGTCATATTGGTACCCATCGGGTTCCGTTCAGCCAGTGAACATATTACTACCCTCAAGTCAGATCGGCCACGTGTGTTTTTTTCGGTTTGGTACGTAGTTCATACGTTGTATGCCCATATAGCCATACTACGTGGAAGACGTATCGAAGATATTTTTTCAGTCACCCGTTTCAGTCACCCTGCCAATAGCGGGTATTCAGGGACGGAAACGAGAGAAACTGGAGCGGTGGAATAGTAAAAAAAAATGTCTGACGCAATTCGCTTTCACTAATCAAGACAGCGGGTAATATCGTTCCCTAAATATTTTATTTTCTATTATTTATTTATGTACTGATTTATTGTACGAAAATACGGGTTGCAGACCAGAGTCGTGATTGTAATATCTACCTACGTTAATAACCCATAATCATGCAGAACGAGAATAATAAATTGATAGTAACCATACGATGATCAAACAAATAATGACAAGAATAAAATATATTTTGATGCGAGTGGGCTAGTTCTTCCAACATTTTCGGTTGGAAATCGGTATCATCCTAACATTCTGGTCGGTCCATGCCTAAGTCGGCGATAGTGAAAAAAAGTGTTATCCCGGGGGAAAAAAATGATGGGAATTTGAAGATGAGAGCCATTTATGAGGCAAGGGGAGTCAATATCACCGTTTAATAGCTCGTGGAGAGATTTTACATTAGCTCCAACCCTTCTGTCGACTAGACAGCACAGGCTAAGGAACTGAAGTGCCGTGGTTTAATTGTGTGGCACATGTTCAATATTTGGTGGGCACAAAAGCAGCAAAACCTAACGACTCGCGGGTGCTCCATATTTTTTTTACTCAAACCCAATATTATGTTTTTCCGAAAGTCTCGTTAAAATCAAATGAAATTCAATATCGTTATAGTAATTGTGCGAATCGTCATAGTTTATATTTTGTCCGGTGATTTTAGGGTTCCACGAGAAAACTTTTTTGAGAACCACTGTATTATACCGAAATACGTGATAATATAACTTTTACGACGACTTTGCTGTGAAACCCTGACCTATATAAACAAATATCGTTTATTGAAAACGCGTTGAATATTGTGTACCCAGCTAGGTATAATAATCGACTTTACCCAGCGGATAATATAAAATGAACACACAAGGAATAATGTGCTTAATTTTGTAAACAATTCCGTTGTACCCGGACGTAAATAATATTGTTATACAATTTAAGTCTACAATAGGTAAACGTATTAAATAATAAGTCGACCCGTGTGCGTTTTATTTATATATCCGTGTCCGTCAGACATGGACTTAAGTCAAACCGTTTGAAACAATAAATATAATAATTATAGCGGACAATATTATTAATAAAGTATAACAATATTAAAAGACGTTACATGCCATCACGCTATATGGGCAGAGTATATCGTTATTTTTTATCTTCTGTATAGAAATTCAAGTTTTCAACATTAAATGCTTTATGAACTGTAAGCGACTCGTGTACTATAGCTTTGCTCAATAAATAAGTTAAATATACGTTAAATTAAGTGGCTCCGTAAAATTTGAAGTTCGATAATATTTTACTTTGTCAGATCGTCTAATTGTCTTAAAATTACGATAAGTGGACTCAATTTATTTTTAAAACGATCAATTTGCCGATAACGTAAATAAAATACCATTGTACACCATACATTGTTATTTTACAAGAAAAAATAATATGGTTTTTACTACTATATTACGATAGCCAAACATAACTGTTTTACGGACATTATTTAATTTTAATGAAGTTTGCTTAAGTAATTATTACTATTATAACAACAAATGCAATAAAATAATATATTAAAACAGTAAGTTCAATAAACAAACATTTCACGAGACAGTAAGAAAATAATGAGTAATTATTCCCATTTTAAGTAATATGTTAAACATAATAATTACCATGTTTAACACATAGATAACTTGAATTATACCTGGAGATTTTGAATTGACCGATGAACAATTTTCGGTGTATTGGAAAATTGTTTCGTTTTTTTTTATTCGTGTCGTTTTACTTACCTAACCTGTCAATATTCCTAAAAATTGAACACACCTACGTAGATTAATGACCATGGTTTATGATTTGCATAATTAGTGATATTAAATTAAATACCTATACTAAATAATATATTAAACATAATATTATAATTGTTATGAAATATATTCAAGTATTGAAACGGTATCGATAAGTAACAATATTACTGATCTTTGATACAGTGTTTAGCTTTTCAAAATTTGTAATAATACTGAAAATAGCACATTTGTATTTTGTGTCGTACATTCGAGTATATGTACCCAATTTAAAGTTATCGAACTTGTAAAAACATTTAAAATGATAAAACAATCTGTATAGCCTCACATACCCACATTGTCTTATAATAGTAATGCAAGCAATCTAAAGAATTTTTCAATTTTACGACGTGCTTTAAATATTTTATTTAAAAATACCAAAGTCAGTATTTGAGTAAATTAATAATTTTCAAATTAAAAAAAATACTGTAAGCCAACATACGTACAGGAATCGCAGTGTAGGTATATGTATATTACATTTTTGCAGATATCATTTTTTTGAGCTGCGTTCAGCTTTTTGTACCTCGCCGTCCAAACGTTTTGAGATCACTAACGTACTCTGTTATTGTATAGGTAAATAAGGTAAAGGTGATAATCAATAATATAAACTGGTGACTGTAGGGGGGAGGCACTGATGAGGTTTATTTTTCCACGTAACGCAAGACGCCATAGCGATTTAAAACAAATTGAAACATTTTTTTTTTTTTCAACGTCATCGTAACGTTTGTAGGCACTTAAATATTGTATATAAATTACGCGAAAAAAGCCGCCGAGTGGTTTTCAAACAATTTCCGGGTCGTTACACTGTTTAATTAAAAATCGACGGCGGAGCATTACTCGATGACGTCGAATACCCGGCACGAGGCAGCGTATTAATGCCGCCTACACCGCAGTACGTCCTGGGCACTGTAATTATAATTATTACTACCTGCCTAGTTTATTATATTATATTACACAAACACATTGTGTACACGCCTAATATAATACCGCGAAATGACCGTCATGTCGTGAGTTTATTACGTGAGCGCGTGCATTGAGTTACCGGGGTAGCGGTAACAAAATATTATTACATATTATACCGCGTTTAGTTGATACCTAGGTGGGTTTGGAAAAGTGTATGCGCCGCAGTGGTCGGTATCCCGGGGTAGTTGACGACTTTTAGCTATAAAAAATTGCCCACCAATGTCGGAGCACTTATTTCACTTCTCCCCCGGCTCACGTGCAGCGCAGACGATTCACAAAAAAAAATCATTTTTTCACATGTTCGAGTAATCTTAGAGTAAAATCACACATAACAAAAATGATATGTAACTGAGTTTTCAAGGATTCAACATCATGTTGTCCAAATATTATCAGATATTATTTAATATCCTTTTAAATTTGCAATCTTTATTTTTTTTTAAGTCCAATATATGAAGTCAGATAATAATAAAACATGAAACCGATATGTCCAATCTTCAAATATATTAACCCTTTAAAATTTTTTGACTACCTAGGTAAAATCATTTTAAGATTATTTTAAATTCATAAAAAAACAAACTACTTTGAGTTTAATACCTAATAATCATTACATAATAATCATGCATTGATGATCCTATACAACGAAAATATTAATAATCTAAATTTCGAATCATGTTTGAAAATATAATAATCTTCCACTATGTACTACACGTGCTATAATAAGTAGATTATCTTAATTGACCGGTGATAGCAATATCAATAATTAACCTTTTGGGTGGCATGAGAGCTTACTTAGGAAAGGAGATGGGAGCAATGGCCCCCCCAAAAATTAAAAAAAAAACAGAGGCTTGCGAAAAAAATTATATGATTTATTATAGAATAAATCCATTCTATAATCAATGAAAATACTATATTATTTCGCATTAAATTATTCTTAGGCTCTAGTAATATTTAGCTCAAATGTAGAAAAAGTAATGTAATTAAATATTTTATAAGCAATAAAATGAGATGTAAGATTGAATAACCTAAATATTAAAAAAAAAAGAATGTTTTTTAATTATTTTTTAGTCTATTTAAAGGTAACCTAATCAGTAATCATCATTATCCTGATGTCGAAAAATATTATCATAATAAACCCTGATAATCTCTATTAATAATATTTGATGCCCCCCCCCCCGTAAATCTGTTCTGGATCCACGCCTAACTTAGGGTAATTGTTTCCATTAAAACAATAATAATACTTTTAACACAATTTTACTAAAAATTACAGAATGATTATTATTATACTGAAAAATTATATGACATTATTTTTTGTTCACTCTTTATTGAAGTTTATTAATATTTTTACTTACGAATTAATATAATATTTTTGATTGGTATGTGCTATGACTAGAGTTCGGGTTTTCTAGCTCTATAAAACTATTAAAACAACTGCAGTAAAATCTAGTAAGAACAACTAAACTATTTTTAAAAACTCCCAAAAAAAAATGTTTAAAACATGTTTAAAACATTTTTTTTATCATTATTTATTGTTACGAAACATGAGTGTATATTACTATTCCTACCTCAGGTTACAATAAATTCAATATTCTAAATTACAATTAAATAGATTAACACATAAACGTAAAATATGTATGCATAATAAATCTACAAAGTATTTAAAAATTTAATGGAAACAGCCATGCAACAGCTTGTGGATGTTATATTAATCTAAAACATAATAGTATAATACACCTAATATTTTGTTTTAAATTCTACTCCCAACCAAACTATTTTTGAAAATTAAGTTGTTTTCCTTTGATATCTGAGTTGCACTGAACGAATTTTTAAAACATTTTCAAATAAGAAACAAAAACGTATCCAACGGCCTGATAACATATCCGTTTATAAGTATTGAGATTCTACAGATTACTTAATATCATTTTCATATCATTTTTATATAATTGTATCGATTAAATCAAAGTGCAAACATGATATAATAAGATCAAATCGACGGAGCCATGTACACGGAACACATTATATTCAAAGTGAATATTTACTATTTACTTTTCAAGTACATTGATTTAGAATACATTTTTAAAATACCGATGTGTAAAAACAATACCAAAATGTACCGAATAGATATAATTTTCTACCAAAAACTTCAGTCAATGTTGTCAATAAGAGAATTTTCTATACGAGCGAAATAATCAAAAAAAAAAAAAAATTAAATAAGAAATACGTTTTTCCAAATACAATTCATTCATGGCTACGTCCATTATTTATTATACGACAAAACGTTGTTTTATGTGTTTATAAAAAACCATTTTGTATCTTAAATTCTTAACATCTGAAACTTATTATTAGTACACTGTTATTGTATCGAGACTAGAAACATTATTATGTAGCCATTACAAATTTTGCACAAAGTCCTCTTTCCATAATCTATTATTAGTATTGGCACGCTTAGTGCTGGCGCGTTCAGACAATTCTCCGTTTATTGATTTAGCGGCAAAGGTTATACGAGAGAGGTTCAGCTCTATTTATTTCATATATCACGATTCGAAACAGGCACGAGAAGGTCATCCAGACCGACTACACCACGTGACGATGATAGTAATATTAAGTTTTTCAGTAAAAAAATGCTCTATCACAAAAGTCTCGGTGAGAAATTCGCCCGCCACAGTTGTTTGAAAACAATTTCACAGCCTCGGAACCGGTGGAATTTAAATATTCAAGTTTGAATAAAAGTCAAAAGTTGGTTTCTTCTTTTAATCTAGAATATAAATTTAAAAAACTTCAAAATTAAAGTATGTAGTATTACCTACACCGAATTACTGATAATAGTTGTTCGAACATAATTATTGACGATGATTGATTAATATTCAATGTATGTGCGAATTGTATTCGGAAGCACAGCCAAGGAAATATAATTATCCACCACAGCTTCTGCGGTGTGTGCTGACATTACTCTCCGTTTGAATAGCATTACACAAAAAATATGAAGAGAATATATTTGTTTTTTATCAAATAAAAATCAATCTATTAATATTATTATCCGTTTGGCAGTCAACCGTAGTGTCATACGGAACAATGTCATATTCTAATTATGTCTAAAATGTCTAAAACTATTACTAAAATAATTACATAAATACTTTTTATGTATATTCCAGTCAACTCGTTAAATTCACTTTAAAAATTACTTTTCTACTAAACTCTGTAGTAGGTAATTGCGGGGACCGTGAGTTGCGCAGTCGAGACAGATTTTACAGTCGAATTAGCGGGTTTCGGTACACGTCCACATGTCTCATATCATACTCGGTTTAATTCGAATATTTTATCGTAGATTACAACCCCACGACCTTATTGAATATGTGGCGAAATTTATAATGTGAGTTGATATTTTATGATTTGTGGGGATTATGCAGTGACATAAAATAATATATATTTCAATCGAAAAACGTCGACGTCGGCTATCGAAGAGCGACCAAACCGATGGGTAGGTAGATACCAGCGTATAATATTGTGTGTTTGTAGACTTAAACTTTGCGTAACGAACCCTGGCGATGATAAAGGGGCCGCATTGTACGGTTAAATGTTTGTCGATCGAATTAGGCGGCTTTCGTCCCCCTAAAAACAGTCGTTCGATATACGACCGCGACGGCGTGTAGTAAGTTCATCGTAGGTAGGTTAAACAATATTCTACTATCAAGGTCGACGTGTGAACGAAGGTTTTCGAAACGCTTTTGACACGTGACGGACCCGAACGACATAATATACATCATCCGCCTACCTATTAAAGTATCCTTTATGTGTAGTGTATATTTTATAATATTCGTTATTTGATATCAGTCATACGAACGACAGGTCTGCGGGCCTAGTTGATTATTATAATATCGACATTATGTGTAATTTATACATATTATTATTATTACTACGACGTGAAAACCACACATACCTAATATTGTTATGGTCAATTTCCTAGCCTATCACGTACACAGCGCTATTTATTATTATTTTTTTTTTAAAAAAAATATTCTGCTACGAATGCTCTTCATTTGAATTATTGCAATGATAATAATGAAAGAAAAAACTCCCATGAAACGGTGCAGTTCGTTAACCAAACGTTATATTTTTGTTTTTTGCCTCATTTTACCTAGGTACCCAATTTATTCCTGAAATTATACACACCGTCGTGAATCAATGGTTATAAATTACAATAAAATTCAAAACCTGTAAATTAGTAACGAAATTATTGATCTGTTGATGTGTATTATAACACAGTAATGTTAACGTTTTCAACATAATATGTAAAAATACTAAATGCAGTAGGTACCTACTACGTCTACACAGTACCCAATAGTTTTAAATATTACCGAAATAGTATATCGATAAAAACATAATTATTATTATTATCGTTACGCCATCGTTTAAAATGATAGATCACTGGATTATAACACTTTTATCACTCGATCACTGGTGGTGAAAAAAAAAAATACCAGTAAAAAAACCTTTTACCGGGTCGCACATCGATAACATAAATTTTTCAATTGTTTTTATCAGGTGAATCCCAAAACTATATGCTTTTTTTTGTTTTCAAAATCTGGTTGATGAAATAATAATTAGGTTGCACGTGGTCTTACTCAATTTGCATTCCAAAGACGTGATTACATAATAATATTACGTATATAATTGATAGCGAACGATCTGGTTTCATTGCAGTCCATCGTCGTTTTCGAACGGAATAATAATAACAATAATATAAACTTTGTTCGTAAATCACAACTGTGGCGAGAAGTGAGAAATAATTAGCACAATAATATTATTGTTACGTTAGACTACCATAGCCGGTCCGTGGAATCTGGATTTGTACGGATATTGCAGCAGGTGGCGGTACGACGGCGCAGGTACTTTTGTTGCAGTCACGCAAGGAGGAGCGCGCGCAAAGTGTTTGAAATTATTTAAACCGGCGAATTATTTAATTCGACGACAATCCGTAGCGAAGACGTCGTTGGGGCCGGAGCTATGTTATTTGAAATAATATCTCTCCCGTTATTCGTTCGACAACAGATTATGCAGCCATGTCCGCGATCGTATCGTCCCCTCGAACGAAAACAACCGTCCTGCTGGCGCCGCCGAGGACACGAAACATTATTATACCGCAACAGTTGTGTCGAAGCCGTTCGATTTCTCAACGCGTCGGTGGCCGATTTTGTTTGCATATTGTTTGTATATTACGCCCCCCCCCCTCCAGCCGGTTCACTCTCGGATTTGTCGATACACCACCGGCATGGAATATCATTGTTTATTATTATAATTTTTTTTTTTCATTTGAACATAAAAACATCGGCTACTAGGCCATTAGTTATTGAATTATAAATATTTTTTTTTTTTACATTTTAGCTAAGTCTTTAATTAAGTTATATAATTTAATTTCTTTTAGGAAATAGACTATGTTGATGTTCGATTGAAAATCGGGCTGTAGAGCTTCACTTAATTGATGTGGTATGTGGTGTTTGGGGGCATGTACCAGTTGCCCCCAAAAGTACCTTTTTTTATACCAAATCCCCTCAAACTACCTAGAGGAAAAAGTACCAGTTGCCCTCGACCAAATGTATCAATTGCCCTCACATGTTAATATATACACAAACAGCTCAGCCGCAATGCCGACTAGGGTTTTTCCGGGTTGAAAATTAGAAACTTGGAAAGTTGCACTACCGATCACCGAGAATCTGTGTTTCGTATGGTAGTGTCGTTGATACCACAAATACCGGATGCCGGTATCGAAATCCCGAAGTACGGCCAGCCCTATAGCACAACATTCAAAATGTAATTTACTCGTTTTCGGCCGAGAGAAAGATTTGACTACTCAGGTGAATAATTGACCTATATGATAATTATTATTATTTAGGTTTGAACAGTGAACCGTATTTCGGCTTAGCTCTGAGATAAAAATTAATACGATATCAAGTGGATGGTGTGTCTGTATTCACATAAAAGAGGGTGTGCTCCTTTGGAGTGAGGGAAATAAATATTGTGAAACATGTTTTTGTACCCACCCGAAATCTTGCTCTAATAGGCCATATTATTGTTGGTTTGGTCGAAGGGCCATGATTAGAATCCAACTCAATGCAAACATGACTTATTATATAACTATAATTAATGGATACTAACTAGTTGCGTAACTAGTTAAAAAGTTGATTTATTTTTCAACTTGACTAGTTGGGGATCGGGATAAAATTAAAAACGTTTTTTTTTTTTGATGGTTTTATACATTGAACACAACTATATTACACGACGATAGTATGATAATAAAATAATTGTAATAATACGACGTAATGCTATACTTTCTGATATGTTTCTCGATAAAATTATATAGTACATATTTAATAGATTCTCACAAAATACTAGGTACTTAAGCGGTCTACGGGCTAATGAAAAAAGTAAATCAGTTACCTGACCTGTTTTGAATTGTGTTAAATACACGTTTTTCCCACATTATCTTTAAACTTAGCTAGCTACCTAGGTGAGTAAAAATTAACGTCTTATTTAACAATTTAGTGTTCGCTTATCTTAACTCGAGTTGATTATTTTCATTAATTTTCCCACTTTTTTTTCATTTTACTTATATCACCCGTCATAACGACATAACGTTCAATCGTATGAAATTCGTATCGAATTGAAATTAAATTGGTAAAAACAGGATGACAATCGTCCGTATGCACATAACAATACTGATATTGTATAGTGCTCAGACTTCATTAAATTTTTTTCTGTTTATTTATGCAATTAATTTTAATTTGCAAGACTTAGCGAATTGAATATCAAACATTTTTCTCGGCAGTCATTCATCGCGATACCCATCGATGGTATTTTTTATATTAAATATTGTAAGCCCAATTAAAAAACGACAATTATAACAATAGTTATAATAATATAATCTGAACGCAGTGCATATTTATGTTCTGTACGTGTTCACAGAATTACTGCATTTGAGCCCTAATAATATTATAATAATATAATACATCTAATGTATGCGGGGGTAATGCATATCACTCAACTAAAGAGGTCAGTCGAGTACGATTGCGGAGTAGGTAGTATAGCTGCGTCACATAATATTTTATATAATAAATCATTTTATTATTATATTATATATATTTTTTTTTTTCATAACACGCCTGAATTCTCTCTCTCTCTCTCTCTCTCTCTCTCTCTCTATCACGCACACACACACACAAATATAATATAATATACGCATATTTATATACGGATACGAGATGAGAGGCTCGCGGGAAAGCCAACCATTCGTACACGAGTACAATAATAATATATTACGAGCATTATAATATTACGTTCATGCAGCGCAGGCCGTGAACTCTTTTTGTTTTTATTTCCTAGCGATACGTTACGCCTTGCAGTGTGTCGTTTTTTATGCCCCGAGGATGTGTTAACGATGTTTTGAGAGGAGGGAAACACTCTTCAAAATATAAATATAAACGTCCTGTATAATTATCGTGGCTTTATAATATATACGCTGCACGCCCTCGAAGCACACGCACGCACACACACACACAAATGACGATAATAAACCCCCGAGAAATTTTTCAAGGAAAAAAAAATAGGCATCTCGTCGTCGTCGTTTCGCAAAGAATTCAAAAGTAATAACGAGTAAACGAACCGTTAAGAACTACACACAAAATATATTATATTATAATATACTCGAGGAACGACGAGCATTTTAACTCGCGCGTGTGGGAGGAGTGTCGTTAGGTCAATTTAATCGTAGATAATATGGAGAAACGGAATATAGGCCGGAAGTGACACGGGTCTCTAGAGCCTTTAACTTCCTAGAGCCATTTCGCCAAATATTATTTGGGATTTTTAATTCATCGTACGGTTTAAAAATTGTTTTGAAACGGTTAATGTTTTTATTTTTCGAATTAAGCATTTGATGTGTTGGCGGTAGCCATCCGGCAAGTATACAATTTCCACGAATCCCAAATCCCGAGAGACTAATGGTTAATACAATATAATATGTATATTTTATAATTATTATTGGAAACTAATTATAGTTGTGTATGAGCAGGGCTAGTGTTTTCCATCATATCATTGATTTCGACTACACACAAAATATATCAGTTATAATTTTGAGAGGATGCTACCCATATGTGCTGTCTCCGTCCTACGAAACGTACAACATATCAAAAACTGTTTTGCTCGAAATAGAACCACTCAAGCTGCAGTCCAAGCTAAGCAACCGAATTTTCACACTGCAAACAAGAGAACACTTACTGTGCAACATCGTTTTTATTTTTTCGATGTCACAAATACAAGAAAAGTTATTCAAGTTCGACATAATTAATTTATAAGCAATAAGAACTTTTTTTGTATTTGTGATATTTAAAAAAATAAAAACGTTGTTGCGTAGTAAATGTTCACTTGTTCATAGTGTGAAAATTTGTTTGCTCAGCTTGGACTACAGCTCGAGTGGTTCTATTTCGCGGAAAACAGTTTTTGATAATATGGTGTACGTTTGTAAGGCGGAGACAACACGTGCGGGCGTAGCGTCCTCTTAATCTTGCTTGAAAATGAAAACATCGAAAATCCGCCGACGCTCAAGCGCAGACAATGTTCTTCATTAAAAGTTTGATGGTAATAAAATTCACTCTAATATCAAAACTAACGTGAGTAACGGCACACTATTCAAACTAGTGAACGAAAATTTGATACGCCTGAAGTTGGTGAGACAGAGACATCAAACGCGCGGGTAGCATCCTCTTAACTATTAATATCAACTGCATTTGATTTGAGAACATTATATTATTTCATTGTTTATAAAATATTATAACGATTAAGAGATACTGAAATTTTAAATAAAAAAAATACAAAATACTCTCCTCGTCAGGTAAACCGTAATACCGCATATAAAACCACATCAACGTATTTGTAGTTTAATAGGTATAATACTATAGTATAATACTCTTTAGTTTAACTTCAAATTGAATTGCACCAAAACTCAAAATATATGCCTGTTTATTTTAAAATAAATTGCTTGGCAACGGTTGTGGTTGGTATAGGTGGGTAGGTATGTGTTTTTGCACACTTTGTCGCATATTTTAACTAGGTACAGCGACCCGGTCAGTGGTATGACACTGGTTAAACGTAAAACATATATTATAATATATTAATATCATCGATATACACTTGTGGTGGGTCGGTTCGCGAGCTAGTTCGATCCGTTCGATTCTCAACTAATATCTTAATATTTCGTATGCGATCTCGGAGTATAACATTATGCACATATTTATTATAATATAATATCTTGTGTTTAAAAATTACAGTAAACGTAGTAGTATTTAAATATTTAAGAACCCCGTAGTCCCTCACACACGACCCATTGTATAAGACGATCGTGAATATTCGGTAGGATGGGCACTGTACGAAAAATATAACACTCGGCCATAATATTTTATTAAACAATGCTGTACACATCAGACATAGTGATTCATCAAGCACACTTACCCCGTTAGTGAATCATCTATTAAAACTCTGATTTTCGGAATTTTTAAGTTCAAACACCAGAAGTATAACACATGTGTTTTCAATCGCTAAGATTTTGTACACAAACTGCAAAAGTGTGCTGATGAGGCGTTTAAACATTTAGTTTTTCAAATGAGACCTCCCTTATTTTTCGCGATTCATTAGGAGCATGATTTTTTTGGACATTTTTATGTATCTAAATATTATAAAAATTCAAGCCATAGAATTTTCTGAGCTATTAAGAGGGCGTCACAACCGCACTTGTTGTCTCCGTCTTACAAATGAGTAACATACCGAATTCACGCTCAGCAGTTCAAGTTCTATGCCGTTAGCTTAAAAATTAGAGTGAATCGACCTATCACGAAACTTGATGGTAAGACCTTTGTCTGTGTTTTTGTAGGAAGTATTGTTACAATAATTCAGTTTTTAAGTGAGTTTTGAGCAGTTTTAATTTACATTTATTGTACAAGCATGTCTCGCTTGAAAACTGAAGTATCGTAAAAAAAACTTCCAACAAAACACGGATAAAGTTCTTACCGTCGAGTTTTTTAATAGGTCGATTTACTCTCATTTTTAAGCTAACGGCATAAAACGTGAACTGCTGAGCGTAAATTTGGTATGTTACGCGTTTGTGAGACGGAGACAACACATGCGGGTGTGCAGTCCTCTTAAAAGTTATACACTACACATAACAGACCATAATAATAAGTGAATAATTTGGGCGCCTTAATGATGTAAAATACTTTGAAATATAATCGATACTGGTGTTATAAATTTACATTTTATAATTCGTAACCCTACTGCGTGCGATGTTTCGAATAAAACACATGGTTTTTTCATTGCCCGTTATTTGTACTTAGACATACTACCTCGACTACCTCCACTATCATCAGTATCGTCTGATCCACACATTTTTAAAAAAAAACCATCAAAATCCAAAAATAGACAAAATTGCGTGGAAATAGCATTAAAAAAAAAAAAAAATGTTTTTATGAAACGTAACCTAACCTAACCGGTAATTAAGATGAATAGTGTCTTTTTACGATGTAAGTGTGAACACAACGGAAATCTTAATTCTCAAAAAAAAAAAATGTCTGTAAAAATCGTCCAAGCGTAGCAATGGTTATACTATAAATCAGGGGCGGCCACCTTTTTACTTGTATGGGCCATATTTTTTAACAGATTTTCAACGATAACCCCATGCAACATTAAAATAAACGTTATTATAAATACAATTTTATCATATCATAATAATACTAATACATTTGTGGGCGGCTACATTCATATTACGAGTTTCACGTCACACGTGCTAACATTTATAGTATAAATATTGGATTTACATACGTTTCAAATGTTTACGAAACCGTTTATTAATAAAACTATTGTCCTCGGGTACAGCGTAAACATTTTAACGACTCGGAAACTATGATACAGTGGTTCAAGTATTGATCCAGATGCACGTCGACATTTTTAGATACTATCGATTTACCGTGAACTGGGTGGGCTATAGTCTTTAAAACGGAAATTCGTATCGCCATAATAGGACACTACCGCTAGCACATGGGGTGCGTAATGCCCGAGATGAGGATTTGAATAAGTGCATTATTAAAGGACGAAATGAGGGATAGTGACCGTGATCGCGGAGTATAATATCACGCGTACATTATCGGAACCGCAAAACGGTCTTCCGGTTCCCCGAGACACGCGGACAGAGTGAACGAAAAAAAAAAAATGTATATTGTGATCAATAATTATCCGGCAGGACGGATTTGATTTTATTGACGACGCGTCGGACGGTCTCGCTGCAAAACGAGCGTTTACTCTCGACGACCGATACTTGCTGCGTTAGCGATATAAACGCAACTGATGTCCACTTTAACCGTATCCAAGCGTAATATTATAATGTTAAAAATGTGCGGAAAAAAATAATTAACCACTCGGAGATAATGTTTTTGAAATTCGAGTTCTGTCGTTGCCCATTTCTCCGTATTGTTTCGATGCGTCCGTTTCCATATCAGTAGCGCGATTTATTTTATATCGAGCCGTCCAAGTGATGGCCAAGGGTAGGGAAATCTTCACGCATTTGGAACATTTAGAGAATAAAAACATTTTGATTTCAGAGCGTGTTACGCGATTCCAACACTAATGATAAATACATTTTGTTGCAACTCACAACCTAAAAGTTAGGTGCTGATGTATAATAGTATAATTCGTTTCACATTTTTTGACACTATGAC
>NW_019101865.1:236942-248455 GCF_001856785.1 Myzus persicae | reverse complement strand
CCGGTAAAAAGACAAAAACGACCAAACCGAAAACGCGTATCGCAATAAAGAATATCGTATCGATGTGCGGCGTGTAAGAGTTAACGTTTAATCCGGACATTTGTTAGTGTATTTGTTGTTTTTAAAGTCACTCGTCTTCGTTCACGGTACACCTTTACGGTGTCGACGAAAAACTAAGGAAACGAAAAGGAAACCGAAGCGGAGGGCGAATCGATAATATAAGCCGGCGTGTATAATAGTACGAAACACACTGCAGCAGCAGTACTCGTCGACACGTTGTTTGTTCAACAACAATAATATTTACACGAAAATGGTCATCGAAAATGAAATATAAAATATCCCAGAATCACTTTCGACAGACGATGATTGTTTGGTGGTTCACACGCCGAAACGTACTGCCTACCTGTACAATATAAAATAAAAACAACAAAAACCGTAAGATGTAAAGTTTATATTGTTATATTGTAATAACATACATGTGTGTGTGTGTGTGTGTGTGTGTGTTTCGAATAAGTACACAAAACTGGCATTTACGGCCCAACACGTCTTCAGCTCCAAATATCCGACACGAGGGTGTAGGAAAAAAAACATGGGTCCGACAACTTTTTCACCTCAACTCACCCACTCGTTTAATTTCATTCAGATAAGTACTTATCTACTTACCTGCGATACTATAGGTATATCTTCAACTATAACAACATAATAATATGTGCGCTGATATTACGATAATAATAAGCGCACGCGCGTTCCATACCTCGTCGAGAAAACTAACAATACCTATGCTATATAATGATTGCTATGTTGTCACGACCGGGATTCGAATAAAAAATGCATTATTTTTCGGAGAGTCCCAGCCGATCCTTTACGAATCCTGTCGTACATCATATAGGATCTAAGACTTAAGGTCGTTTTTTACGACTTTTAAGTAACATTGGGTTAATTTGTAGTGGTAGCTTGTTAACCATATCGTTGTATTATATTTGTTTTTTTTTTTTGGAAATTAGTTGTTAAATATCCAATGTCTTATCGACCTGTGTTACTATGTTACCACCCTTCGACTTCTTTCAGGCATACTACGATTATTGTAAATTAAAAAATATATATATACACAACAATATAATCATAATATTTATCTTATATTTTGGTTTTAAGATTGTACACTTGTTCAATTTCATTAGAGATCACTAATATTAACCGAGTCCAACCGTAGTATAACTATTTTATTTTCTGTAACGAATGGGTGACCATAAAAATATACAAACAATTTCAGATTTCCGTTTGCCCGAACAACATGTGAGGATTTTTTTAAAAACCATTCAAGCGCATCTATAAATTGTAACCGTATTTACGTTATGATCAATCATTCAGAAAGTGTTAATTGTATTGTTTAGATTTAGTCACGAATCATGATTAATTAATGGCAGCATCTAGAAATGCCGAATTTGAATCTTTACACTTTCAGACATCAATGATTATGTGTGTTTCAATCTTCGTGAAAACCGGTCAAGTAATTTAGGAGGATATAGCCATAACGAATTGTTTTGAACTGGGGGATTTTCAGATTAAACTTAATTCGTTATTCAAAATATTCAAGATTGAGACATTTTGTTCTGACCACTTATTATTTTATGGATAGTGTTATTGTATTTATAATTTGGATAAGACAATATTGTCTTTATCTGCAGTCTACTGCGAGATTAACGGCTAAAACCAGGTAACAACTACGTAATTGTTCAAACGGCATGTTATATCGTAATCGCGTTTGTTTCGTGAAGTTTTTATTACAGTTTGCTCGAAAAGAGATTAAAAAGAGATATGGGATATTTTTTGCTATTTTTTCAGAGCATTTTTGTATAGTTTTCGTGGCATTGGCATTTAAATCCGAGCCCCAGTAATAATTAATGCGTAACAAAAGGCGCACGTTAACATTTAAACATTTAAAAATTATTTGTTATTCTTTCACGAGATAGTTCGAACGCACGTTATAAGGATTTAGATCGTTCGATTTAATTTGAAAATCACCTTACCCAAGTTAACTTTAACCCCGTTTCTAGCCTACAACAATATAATATTGGTCATGGCTTAAAACGTATTCAATTCGTTTCATGTTTTACCATTCTGTAACTCATGCGTGTGGTGGCCTATCACTCTGTATACGATAATTTCGAATTTAAATAAATCAATAAATGTTTTTCGATTTAATAATTTATTTAGTAGACGCAAGCGTGTAGTTTTCTAACCACTACTACTGTGTGCATGGCGAAAGTTAAATAAAACTGTTGGTTGTTATGTTTTAAGCAAGTTAAAAGTTGTACAGTCACTGTGTGGCTCAAGAGGTAATTAAAAACAAAAAAAAACATCAAGTAACAATATGTTTTGTTTGAGTTAGGTTAATATCTTTCCTTGTATTAACTTTAAACTTTTAAAGTGGAACATATCATTTGTTAATATATTAGGGTTTTAAACGTTGACTTTACTCATACCTATGTAAATTGTTTTTATTGTCTTTCTAACCTTTGTAATAGGCACACATACCTTGTCCTCAGTAAATTATTATTATTTTATAAAAGTAGGTAAATTACTAAAGTATATAGCAGTAACAATGTTAACTAGATTGTCGAACAATTTGTTTCGGTTATTTAAATTCAGTATTACATAATATATACTATGGACAATCGCTGAATTATAAATTAAAATGAACCATAAGACAATAGCCAAATTTAATAATTTACAAACGTATTAACAGAGCCGAAGAAATGATCTGGAAATAAATCCTAAATTACCTAAACTGTGATGGAACGGAGGACAAGAATTAAATAAAAGGATGGGTGTTTAAATAGAAGCCATTACGTCGCACTACCATAATTTTTTTTGTTAGAAACCATTTCGAGTGGAACAGAATCACTTGGGTCTCTATCTTTAGTTAAGGTTAGGTTAGGTTCAACAAAATGTTCACCATTAAATAAGCAAACCTTGTATGAGGAATAATAATATCCGACAAAAACCTGGCCGTCGAAAAAAGGGCGAAGTCCCAGAGCCTCTCTCAAAAAAAGTCTACCGATCAATCCATCATATCTACATTGCAGAGAAGTCTGCTCTTTCTTTAATCAATAACCTTTTATACAAAAAACGACCAAATACATTTGTGTGCAAGTACCGCAACAAATCTCTTTTAATCGTATTGCTGCTCATCACTTGGCCCGTTTCAAATGAAAACAACCAAAGGTCGATTGATATCTATTTCACTGGTTGTCAGTCAACAACGCCGAACATACGTAATTTAAATAGAGTATATTTTATAATATAAGTGCATCCGATATTGTAGCCGGGTTGTTAATATTGGAAACCATTTTTTCAAAATATTATCATCTCGTGACGACGCGACAATCAACGGCGATGGTATTGACACGAAACAATTCGCGTGTTACTTTGGAGAACAATAAAAATAATATCGCATTTAAGCTTTAGACATTTTAATTTCTCCGCGAATGCCATTGTCCAAAAACCCATGTAAGACTCTGGTATAGGGTGTCGTATTAAAATTAAGACGCCATTAGAGGCTAAGGGAAACGATGTCTCTTCGTTTAATGGGATTTACGTGATTATCATACTGCAGATATGATAATGTTATACAATTCTTGTATCATGATATTTCAGTGCGGCGAGAGTGTTGTTACATTTAAAATAATAACTTCACGTTGCCTGGTTGGAGAAGAAATCGAAAAAAAATCGCTCTGGTGAAAAAGCAGAGCAAAAACATAACATTACTATTCGCGCGCATAAACCTCGAATTTCACGAATTTTCGCTGCCCGTCATACAAATAATAATAGAATAATAATATGATGCAGCCATTTCGAGTCGTATACTTCAGGCCGTCGGATTTTCGTGCGATTTCGGTGCTGCCGAAGGGCCATATTATTTTTATCACTATTGCGTTGTCATGAGCGCGTTCCGGATCGTCGAGCACGGCGCGTTGACGGCGGCGTGATAAAAATTCGGAAGAGTCCTGCAGGACGCGGGAAGTCCTTATTACGATTGTAGTATTTCTGCACGCGTGACTCCGCAGTCCATATATACGCGAGTGCGACACGACTCGTACACTTTATACACTACGCATTACACGTGTGTATATACGGAGTGATAAGAGTAGGATACAGAAGATAAAATTGCGATTATCGCCTGCCACGGACATGCTGTGCTTACCGACGATTTTTTTTTTTCGGTTAATTTACCGTTAAACACTTTTGGTAAATTTATTCGTACGATTTGGAAGATCGGTAGATTTTGTTCCGATCATACTACAGTCGTAGAGTCCTTTAATCCGGACTATGTGGGGCCGGAATCTACTAGGATTATCGAAAATCCGGATTAAACGCAATGACCTTTTTTGTTTTTTTTTTTTAAATTACCAATACATATAAACGAAAAACACCTTATGTATTCATACGAATTCAATATTTATTGATTTACGATTTTACACTACGCACAGTATTATTGTTATTATTATGATGTGTGTATTGCATATCGTGTATGACTGTCAATGCGAATTTAATGAAAACAAGACTGAAATCATTTGGAAAAATAATATAAACATTATACATGAGAGTATTATAAGTACGAAATATAGATTGTCCGGTTTATCCGGATGTCCCGATTATCGATTACCGGATTAGCGATGAGACTCTACGGCAGTATTAGTTTCTTTCCGTCTACTTAAGGTCTTTCTGAAAAACATCTATAACGGGGTAGTTACCGCCGAACATTTTTCGTTTAATTTATTGGTACACAACTTCGGTAAATTAACTTGTGCAATTTGGTAGATGAGTACATTTTTTTCTTGTCGCATTTTGTTGGTTTCGTTTTATCCATCTAACATAATATTATTTCTGCAATTTTTCACGCCAGTCTTGTAAATATATAGGCTTTACGATATTATTGATCAAATGCGATTAATACGGTGATATGCCTTTTCAAAATGCGAAAAAAAAGACAAAGTACAGTATTTTTGTACTTAAGTGTATCGCATTAGAGATTACCTACCGGAACAGTACACTAATAGTGATACCTAAATTAGAGTTATTAAGCGTCGTTGTACGAAAACATTTTTCAAAAGAAGGGTGACTCGATTTTAAAAAGAGCAAAAAAACCACTGCAGAGTTTAAGTAAATGTACTTTTACCCTTAAAATGTAACGACCTCACATCTTTAATCCCTGCACCACTTGTCTTGTAATCCTGTAGTGGTCCGATGTTCCACTCAACTAAACTAAACTTTGAACGCTAATAATAATTTTTAATAATACTAATAATTTATTACGAACAACAAAAAACCATGTACCCAATATTATACGAAGCCGATACTTCAACAATTTTATTTTTCTTAAGTACCCTTCCATTATGAAACTAAAACTGATTGTTTAACGATTTATAATACCTAACCAATACAAAAATTAATTTAACTGTTGAATGGCCTATACTTTATAATATTGCATACAAGTGTATATGCAGTTTACTCACGACTACACAAACCGCAGTTCATAACGCGCAGTATTACCTCAATGCGAATTTGAGTTTTCCAATTTTTCAGACATTTTCATGGTTTTTATTTTTTTTAATATAATTTTATTGTTTTTGTTTTTGCAATTCAAACTGACTCACGATAGTTTGACGAAAGGACACGTTACTTTTCACAAGGAATTTATGGACATTTTAAAAGTGTATCCACTATTATAAAATGGTTTCAATAATAATTGGTACAACATTGTCACAATGTTTGACTGGCATACACAGTATAATCAAATAATATAAATGCCTAAATAATATCTAAATGTCGATAAAATAAAAATGCTGAAACGACAAATATGTTATATAAATATTATGTAAATTGTGGATAAGGTACATTGTACACAACGGTCGTAACTAGTAATTCGAAATTCGAGCTATTTATGTACCTATTCAAATCCTCGAGGAAATACTCTACTTATTGAAATTTATTGAAATGTGAAATTAAAAATGTATTCTGTACAAACAATATTGGAACCGTGCAGTATGTACATAGTTTTTCTATAATTTTGGATATGAAGTTAATAACTGTAGGGCTGTGAATTTAATGCACTAAAGAATCTTTAAGAATGCATTAAGAATGGTGAAAAAATGCAATAAAATATGCACTCAAAATTCAAAAAATGCAATATAAAATGCCAACAGTTATAGTAAAAAATGCGTTTAAAATGGTTTTTAATTTAATTTTTATATTTATATTAATATTAGGTACATATATTAGTAACTAATATGATCAGTATATTACATGCATAAAAAAGTGTTCATTTAATAAAAAAAAAAACAATAAAAATGTTGATTGAATTTGAATTTTCTATACTTAATGCTATTCACCTGAAACATTTTTTTAAAAATTTAGAAATAAATAACTTACAAATAACTCATGCAGTTATCTTGCAATCGACTTATTTTATCGACGCATATACACAGCCTGCAGTGTACAAAAATAAGTTTTTTTTTCAAACATTTCTTCCGTCAATTGACGGAATTGAATACGAATACTGGAAAATGAAATAAAAAAGGAAAATATGACCTAAATATGCACGAAAATGACCTAAACAGTTTAAAATGTCCAAAAATGCAAAAAAATGCAAAATAAAAGTAGCTTAAATGGATTCATAGGTATATAATTTAAATTATGTACTCACAAAGCGACGTTTCACAACCACCAAAAACAAATGCACTTTCCTACAAATTCACAGCCCTAGCTGTAAGTAATAAAAGTTTAGACGAGTGGAGTGAAGTGTAATGCCCAGTACAACTCAAAAAGTTGGTCTACCAATCCTCAGGTCTGAGCTTAAAATATTTACTCATCGTGACTCGTTCTAGGCGGTCATAAATTTGATTTTGTACGGATTGACGTCTCGCATACAAACAATCTGCTTTGGAATAGATTACTCGTCGTTATTACTTCGATTACTTGGCGCAATCACGTCCGAATTCGACTTTGGCATGCTCGACGAACGAAACCGGAAGATCAAAATCAGAATCATTCAATCCACCGCACGGGGCGATTCGTCGAGATAATTCTCGACACGATTTTTCGCCCAAGTATCCGGTTTATTATTTACGAAAGTCCCGATTCTCCGAATTTTCAAGTGTACCCACTCCCGGCGGAACGGCCGGACGACGTGTCTCGCGTTAGACGGATCGTCCCCGGGCACTTTTATTATACCGAACAGCCGAGTTTATTGGACGTTATTACATAACGATATGATCGGTGTAGGTATTTCTTCTCTCCCCGCACACGATCTGATCGTATATCGATCGTATATATATATATATATATACGTATAGGTATACATACCTAACTAAGTATAACGGCGTAATATCCCAATAAAATAATAATAATAATATATCGTACCGTTCGGGGGGGGGGGGGGGGGGGGGCTCTCGTCCATTTAGGAATTCCTGCCCGTCGCTCCCATCGGTTTGTGTGACCGACACGAAGCGGCCGCCGGTGTGTAATGAAAACCGGCACGACCACTGCAATAAAACGAATGCGGTTTATGTCGATATAGTACTCGTGACCGGCAAGTCTTTTAGGTTTTAATTTTCGAAACCGTTTCCCCGCGGTGTCCCGTCGAACATAATATATATATATATATTTTTTTTTTTTTGTGACGGTTTTCCACTGGTCTTATCGAGTCTTAGTGTTTGTTTTTTTTTTTTTTTGCAAACATAGCGCAACGCTAGTTTCGGAATGACGTTTTCTGACGGCCAGAGCGGATACCGGGATGGGAAACATGGGCGCAGAACGAGATGAACGAAATACAAAAGCCCCAAAATCCGAGATACCTGACGAATTTATTGTCCGAGCACAATAGAGGGTGAGGGATAGAACGCTATCGCTCCTAGCATTCTACAAGCACTTAGTAAACACTGGCGATTCGAGTAAGCCCTCAAGGTGTATAGAAAATCTATTTTCTAAAAAAAAAAAAATTCACAAATAAAGGCGTTATATTCAACGGACGAAAACATATATTTGACATTTAACGGTTACCATATTTTAGTAATATACATTAATCCTAATAGGATATCGTTCAGATTGTTTTCGCTGAAATTCCGGATAAGGATACTAAACGAACTACAATATATGCAGCGATAATCGTAGGTATTTGAACCACCGATATCATGTCGCTCATTGCTCAGTTCGTATTTTAGTAATTTAAGTCTTACTAAAATTACAACGTGAAAACATATTATATTTATTAACGAATTCTCCTCCTTCAAAATCTAAATTATTAACTATAAATCATTATTCGTAATTTCGCAATAGAAGAAACAAGTAGAATAAAATATTTTGATAATGTGGGTTTTCCCAACATGTGAACACGTAGCTCGAGCAGACAATTTATATTATAAAATCCAGTTTCAAATAAAGGGCACCGATTGTATTTTAGTGGTGTTCTTTATATTACGCCATGAGTCACTGTAGTGTTTTTCAATAAAATATTGGTTTTCATTTTTAAACCACAACCATCGACTCATTTGTTTTTTTAATTTATCGACTCGTTGTTTCCAACGAAAACGACCAAACGCATACATTGTCCACCGTGCTCATCTCGAGTTGGTCAAATTAGACGTGAAAACTATTTACTAAAAACTACATCCACCAAATTATTTAAATTTTAACTAAAAGTGTAATTATATACTCTCTTGAAGTTTGAACCAATCCAAATTTACATAATACTATATTGTATTCGGGTACGCCCAACCGGGAGGGCCACTTAACGCAAAATTTACTTGTAACTTGACGTCGAATTAACTGGTAGGCGTTTAAAGACAATGCTGTTGGATCAATAATTCACCAACTACCCAGGCATGCAGATTTAAAAATGTCCCATCAAACGGCTTCACAGCATTTCGTTTTGAAAAATATAAAAATATAATCTTACCGGCTTAATCGCATTTTGTTCCGACCGTGGCAACACATAGTTCAGTGCATTTTGGCAATAATTCAAATAATCAAAACCGTATTGTATTATGTGCAATGCTAGTTTCGCTTTGATATTATGACGTATTCTTTACTTCCAAATTTCACCTTTGTCCGATACGTTCCAATTCGGTTTATTTCATATCAATTATAGAGCACGACGTTTGTTTCTGATTTAATTTATTTTTGAATATTTGCCCGGTTTTCAGTTCATTTTGTGTTTTAAAATTGTATATTGCAGTGCCCATCGTTCTATATTACCGCTGCGAAATCGTACACTTCCTTCCAATATTTATGTCGATGATTAGTCCAAAAGTGCGCTTTTCCTGCATTTTATGCGGTCACTGCCTGCGAGAAAAAAATCTTAAATTACCTACTAATAGTTTTCGTCGTACTTGATCGGTCGTTGTTGCGCTTTAATAATAATTATTATTTCACAATGTTTAATAAATGTGCGGTGCCAATCATTGGATGGTCGTTTGGTGGAATCTGGAAGCATTAAAGATTAATTATTTTTGATCGTCAACTGTAGTTAGCGTAACGACGAGAACCACACACCGGAAACCGTCTGATATGTCATAATTTTATTTCATAAAATGATATTATACTGTCGACGGCCGCGAAAAAAATTCGGACGCAGAAACTACAATAACTGCGAAGCACCATTATTTATTGTTATTATTTTTGTTGTTGTGTTTAAACGGTTTTGTTTCGCCACAGTACCGCCGCTATATTATGGTATATTTATCGTGGTATATACCTAATATTACGGCTATAAAAATGGGTCATCGCCGGATTAGTTTATTTTTGTTGAATTAAATTCAAAAACGTCTCGAAATAATGTCCTGTATGTGCGATTTTGGACTGAAAACGAAATGATCAGAAACGCGACGGTCCATTAAGTGATATGGTCGAAAATCGTACTAAAAATCGGCTTAAATGAAGTCCTCGACTTTTTTTTTCTTTTAATTAAAACGAAGCTTAGATAATCTGGGCAGTGTCGAGAACTGGCCGATTTTATCGTGTCTGGGAGTCTTAAAGCCTCGGCGATATAACAATATTTATACGTAAAAACGCCAAAAGTAAAGCTCCACCGTCAACGCATAAAAATAATAATGATATCGTTAAAATCCAATACTTGGCCTCCTGATATTATGTTACGGGTCAAATGGATTTAGATCACTGGGAAAATACGAGTAAACGTTTTTATAATTTGTTTTTGTACCAATTCCGTAACGATAATATCATCGGCCGTCAACCTATGTGTTTAATCGGACGTGTCCCGAAAAAATTACTCGACCAAATCCGTCGAAAATTTCAGAAATTGTTCGTACACAGAGATATCAGAAAAGTTTAGAGAACGGTTCGAACAACGTCCGGAAATGCACGAAGAGCTATAATATCTGAACCGAAGTAGGTGCACTGATTACGGAATTAAACCGATGTGAAAACGCGTTTCGTGTTTCCTTATTTTTAGTCGGGTTGTGCGCACTTAACGTTCCGTGTTTTATTCGGCGTTGTTTAGACGGAAAAAAAATAATAATAACGGCGAAGACTATAATATTATATGGGCGGTATACTTTACTTTACTAGGGTTTTTTTTTGTTTTCATAAACTTCCATAAATTATTTACCTTGCCCGAGGGAAAATATTGTTTTGTTTTAGTTCGCGGGTGGACTTTCTAAAACAACGGCATTATTTATTTATCAAACCTCACGGACGCGACGTCCAACTCACGATGCAGGTAATAAGGCAATATCGTACAACAATGATACGCGTATATATATATATATATATATGTTACCGGCAATATGGAGAATCGGGTATTTTACAAAATACCTAGGAATTATATAAAACGCCAAAAATCACTCGGAAATAAACATAACACGAGCTTTCCCTAGGTATTATGTATATTGTCCAAGGTGTAGTAGGAAATAATATGATAAAAATAAACGAAATCGGGTATCGCCTATTACCAGCGACTTTACTTTTGAGTTATAGTCCATCGTGAATGCACGCACCGTGTCCGCGTGTGCACGATTTGGCGCAATGAAGATTGAAATTCTGAAGTTCTGAATCAGTGATACGCCAGAAGTCAGTTCACTGTATGTAAAAAAAGCGGGTAAGTGGATGTCGCTCTGCTGTACAGTAGGTTACAAGTGGATCACTGTATAATGGATGGAATTAAATTTGAATTCAATGATACAATAGCATTGTATAAGAAAAACGATTCTGAGAGGAGACGGTATGTCAGTCTTGGTTTAAGACGTATTAATACCAATATATCTGAGTCAAAATTCGAATTTTAAATGATTATAAAAAAAAAAATTGTGCCTATGTATTTTAAATATTTTACAATTGCTATTGTAAAAATATATCAGGAGCCTTGTATTAAATTTTCAAGCTTTTTCGCCCAACAAATAAAATTTTATTGGTATTTATAGAAAAAAAAACTAAGAAAATTGACAATTGACAATGTCCGTAAACATCTCAAAAAGAGTCAAATTATTTTCAAAATT